>NC_134485.1:107532498-107705280 GCF_040206685.1 Ascaphus truei | reverse complement strand
TGGTGCCACGGCGCCTCCGGCACATCACGATCACGTGGCCGCTCCTTCCCTTAATCCGGAAACCGAAGTGGACGGCTCCTCCGGTTCCATCCCCCTGCGTTTCTGATCTGCTTTCCATAGGGGGCGCCAGGTGCGATCTCCCCTGGGGGGGAAAAGGACACAAAAAGGGCCCCTAGAGTGTCAGACCCCATGGCACTGTGACTTCTTCCCTGGGGGCCCCCAAAGGGTTAAAAGAATAAAAAATAAACATGCAAAAGAGCGGTAGGGGGGGCGGACTGCTACGTGAGAACTAGTACAGAACGTGTGATGTATTTGAGCGCTCTCGCTGTATCGGTCTTGATATTCCTTGCTAAGCGAGACTACAGTAGCCGCTTCACATCAGCAGTATCGTGCAGGGCGACGTGCTGCAATGTTTCGCGTTGTGGGTTCCAGCACCCTGCAGTCGCTCCGGCACGGAAAGGCTTAAAGCGACAGAAATAAATGAATGTGACGCGCTGCATAATAGTATGGAGTACAGGCGGTCCTCGCTTATTCGCCGGAATCCGTCCCGTCGGATAAAGGACCATCGGATTGCGGGTCCATGTTAATCCGCGGCGGTGAGAGTCGGATAAGCGGTTCCGACGTTGGATAATGCGTCCAGCAGAATACATTATCCGGCGTCGGATCGGCACGCCGACTGTCTGATACCGAGGACCATCTGTATGTTGATTAGCTACAAGGGATTGTAAGGGATTAGCTAGGAGGGAGATCTGACTTTGAAACAGAGATCCTTTTGCTTTTCCCACACAGCCCTTTAGTCACGGATCAGAACCCACAAAGTTCTCCTCGCCTTCAAAGGGACTTGCCCAAGGTCACTGGTTTTCAAACGGGAGGCTGCCATTTCACTTCACTGCCACGGCTCTTCACACGTCTGCCCATCTCTACATCTCCAATTTGATTTCTCACTGTACCCCTGCTAGTCTCCTGCGCTCTGATCTCCTCTTTTCTGCCACCTCTCCTAAAACATGCACCACCTGAATTAAGGTACTTATCTTGACTACTTCTCCCAAGACCGACAGAGGGCACCTACCATTAATCTTGGGCAGGTGCTGCTGTCCGCTGCATTGTTCTGCACCTTTCCCTAATGTCTCTGTAAGTCTCCCAACTTATGACTTAAATGGTTAAGTCTCTAGGGCAGGAATTCCTTTAGTTTGCATGTGTTTGATGCATTTATCATGTTACACTGAAAGTCCCAGTATTATCATGTCTATTTTGTAATGCCCTGCATACATTGTTGGTGCTACATCAAAAAAATGATACATGATACAAAGTTTTGGACCACCTACAAATGTATCCTCATTACCTTCAAGGCTCTCCACTCATCTGCTCCTTCCTACATAGCGGCTTTGACCTCTTGTTATGTCCCTGCTCGTCTCTTGCACGTTGCCCATAACCTTTCCACCCCTTTCACCTCTACTGCTTACTACTTAAACCCTTTTCCCTCACTGCTCCTTACCTGTGGAACTCCCTCACACTCAGTATACACCACACACCTTCTCTCCCCACCTTCAACTCCAACTTTAAACCTCACCTCTTAAATGAACCATCCCAATAGCCTGCACTCATGCTTACTGCCCACACCCCCAGTCACTCCTACCAACCATTGTGGCCAAGCACTGCCATCTACTGCACTTATCCCCTCACCTGCTGTCTCTGTAAGTCTCCCCAACATACCACTTAGATTGTAAGCTCTGCGGGGCAGGGATTTCCTTTCCTATTGTCGGATTTTGCACCGTGCACTTCTTGTGTTATAATTCCCTAAATTGTGTTGTCTCTTTTGTAAAGAGCTGGGTATACTGTGGGCGCCATATAAATAAAGATAGACAGCTACGAAGAAGGAAAAGACAAATCTGCTGTTTATGACACCTTGTTAATGGACATTGAGTACTGACCAGATTTTAGGAGCTAACAGGTAAGAGATCTAAACCGATCTCGAAAATGTTCTTAAAGTATTGGTGGTGGTGGAGGAAAATATACAAGAAAGAGGGGTAAAAAAATCCCTTGACTGTTTACATTTATAACTAGAACAATAAAGTTAAGAACATTAATGAGGCTTATTATTTGTGACCCGATGTAGAGAGAAGGTTAGCTCCTGAAAGCTTGTGTTGGTATTAAATGCAGATAGTCCATTAAAAAGGTCTCATAAACCACAAACGTGGTATAACATTGCTCTTGTGTATATGCAACTGGACTAATCCGGATGTCACATTAAATTATAAACAGAATATTTAGCTGGTTGTTAAAATGCGGCCGGTTTTAAAGACTGAAATCCTATTAGCCCTTTAGATCTCACATCTGATTGTATTGTCCTGCGATGCTGTTTTAATATAGATACAACAAACGACAGAGAAGCCCAATGTATGATAAAAATACACCGTAAAATACTGATATATTCTCTTGAAAAAGGGTCATTTAGTTTAACCCTTTGGCCAAAGCAATGTAAGCTTGCGAGCCACGACAAGGCAGACCCTGTTCGCAAGTCCCAACACTACCAGATAAAATACTAATATATCTCTATTAGGATTAAAATTCTAATTTACCTCTATTAGGAGGGAGAAAGACCACCATTGAAATCTATATCCAGTAGAATGAAAGGACCTACTCCCTTGTGTTTGTTTTAATATGGACTCTGCTTTTGACTCTGGCTCAGAAGGGTTTTCATTTCCATGTGCTACAGCTTCTATGTCACAAATACTCTTGTGTCTCTAAATCCAATCGCACACAGTCCCTTCTGCCTCCTATATCTAACCTTCCCCGACTGGATGGGCCAGCAACCCAATGCTCAGGGTCTCCAGCAGCAACAGGGCTGAAGACTGTCTCGTCTGTTTTATTTCCAGGTGGGTGCAGGTTGCCTGCCCAAGACTGTCCATCGATTGGGGGACAGCCTTCTCCAGACCTCTGCTTACCCCTTATGAGGTGAGCCGCTCTATTGCTTATTGCTGGGGGTGCGGCATAACAGATGCTGGGTACTTACAGTAGTTTCAGACATTGCTATTAAACTCCTGCATTCTGTACGACCTGCTTATTGGTCACCAATGGGTGTACAGGCATACCCCGGTTTAAGGACACTCACTTTAAGTACACTCGCGAGTAAGTACATCTCGCTCAATAGGCAAACGGCAGCTCACGCATGCGCCTGTCAGCACGTCCTGAACAGCAATACTGTCTCCCTACCTGTACCAAAGCTGTGAGCAAGCGGGGAGACTATAGAGCCTGTTACATATGTGTTATTTACATCAGTTATGCACGTATATGACGATTGCAGTACAGTGCATGCATCGATAAGTGGGGAAAAGGTAGTGCTTCACTTTAAGTACATTTTCACTTTACATACATGCTCTGGTCCCATTGCGTACGTTAATGCGGGGTATACCTGTATTCAACAATCTCTCAAACTGGCCAACTTCATCCTTTTTGTCTTCCGTGTCCTTTTTCCTCATTATTTTTGCTCTCATTTTTTTGTGTCCAAAATACCTGGCGCAATCCATAGATGCATTAAATGAATTACATTTTGATATAAATTCCTTCAAACTGCAGACCAAGCAATATACTACGTGTGTTTTAAAAAAATATATATATATATAATAAATCAGTTCTGTACTAATAAAAAATACTTAAAAAAATGTATTATAATGTAACGAGCATTTTTTGTATTATAGCAACCATTTACAAAGTCACATCCCTTTCCTCTTCTGAGACAGGCTCTGGCACACCCCTTTTTTAGCCCTGCCCTCTCTACCAGTGCACCAATTGTATCTAGTGACTGCCTGGACACATGATCTTCCCCACAGAATTTTGCATCTTTGGTCCTCTTCTGCTGCACTGACAGCCATTTAGTGAACCCCCGAGCCAAATCTTCACCGATCGATCGGCAACTTAGCAAATTACTTATCATTGTGGGGTTTGTATTGATGCACATATTAAAGGGGGGGGGGGGGAACAATAAAATACAAAAAAAACCGCCAGCTTGGACTGCTGCTTTAAGGACTAGGAGTTGATCAATCAGGCATAGCGTCTATAGGTTTTTGCTTGAAAGATATCTACCAAAGACATGTATATAAGATCCCAGCCATATCTGAAAATAAAGGGCCAGTCTGTTTCATATCACTGTCAAACGCATGCGTACAGAAATGACAGCCAAGTCAATACATACAGTGGAAAAGGGTAATCTGTTTGTAGGAATGGAAGAAATCATTAGTACTCAGACTTCTCCTAGGGACCCATAGTCGGATGAGGTTTTCTAAGTATGCTCATCATGGAAAGTGGTTGCATTCCACCTGTATTCAGATGCATATTTTATTCCTACGGCCGTAGTTCGGATGCCCCCTGGGACAACCCCTTTTTTACTTGCTCTATATAGTTTAGATGGTGGGGGGTTGGGGGGTTGTAGTCTAATATGTTTTGGGTGATTTAATCCTGTTCCTGTCTTCCAGGCCTCGGTGGCCCTGAGGGATGCTGAATGGCAGAAAATATATCCCATGGATTTCTACGCCAGTCAGTCTCTGGGCCCGTGGACGGTGAACCACGAAACCCACCGCCCCCCTCGTGTCACTGGGCGCCGGACGCAGGTGAGTTCAGGCTCTGGTTGACATCCTCGCTGACAGCAGAACAAGATCTCTCTCGGTCTGCATGGAAGTGCTGATGACATAGGCCTCTCGGGCTCTGATCTGTATCGCTGCATCAGCTTCTAAATTCTCTCCCCTGTGCCCACATCTCGCTCTTTTCTACCTCCCAGCCCCCCACCCATTGCTGTGACTTCTCTCCCCCCTCCCATAACTAAACTTTCATCTTGTGATCTTCTTTGTTCTCTCCCTGCACCTTTAGCCTGTGCCTTCATTTCGTATTCCTTCTCTTATAAGCCCCCTCTCCTTTTTCTCTTCACCTTTTTACTCTTGTTTCTGGTATCAGGCGGCAAAGGTTTTCAGGTTGCTTTTGCTGTGCACCAATTGCGCCACCTTGTGGAGAGACACTTACAGCTCACATTAAAGCTGGGGTGCAGGGGGTCCTTTCCTGGAAATGAACTTGCTGCAGTATAACACACACAGAGTATAATTATATTCTTCCCACCGTTGGGAACATCTTTTGGTTTTAGAGAACAGATTGCTAAAAAGAAATGTTGTGTAGCACTGTTGCCGCCCCCTCCCCCCCCCTTCCTCTGGGAGATATTGCTAAAGCTACAGGTGTCATGGTGCTTGTTACCTGTGAGGGTTCAGGAGAGATGAGCATCCACGATGGTAAGGGGAAACAGGACAGGCTTTTTGTGATCCTTAGGCTGAATTCCGGTCTTTGGTGCAACGCCTCCAGTCATAGCAGGCTCCAGGGTTACTGGAGACAGTCCCCACCATGACAGTCTTCAAGTATACCCCTACCCAATAGACTGTAACTTAGGCAGGGGTATATAAAACAGGATCCTTTATTGTAGCCGCCACTGCAGTTATTACAGTTTATGCATCGGGTTTTAGGATAGGTTCCAGACCTCTGGATGGTACCGGCCTTCTTGCAGTCTTGAGGCCTGGCACTCTGTTCAGATCTTTGGCTGCAGTCAGCCCCAGGAGAGGGAGAGCTGAACTGCACGTCTCTACCCCAGGAAGGGGAGATCTCAACTGCACGTCTCTACCCCAGGAGGGGGAAACCTCAACTGACTATAATTTAGAGTATTTCCTCTCGAAGTCACAGAGGGGGAGGGCAAAAGGTCTGCACCGTGATTGGCTACACACAGACCCAGTTCACCTCCACACCTGTCACCCAGAGAGGCAGCATGAGGGGAGGGGGGGGGGGAGAGAGAGATAAACCCCACAGGATAGCCTACCACTGCCTGTAGCTACTAGGACTTACGTGACAGGGGGCAGGAAGTATAACCTGGACCAGCCATGGCTACATAAGTAATACCCCCTTTGGCCAATGTCCAGTCCCTTACAAGCAGCAGTAGAAAATACTGCAGCTGGGTCAGATTCAACAATCCTTTTAGGGTTTCTAGAGGATCGGGGTGCCAAGATCCTGCTGGGTAGGGGTGACACAAGACGCTTGGTCTGTTTGAGGGCGGAGGAGCCGGGGTGCTGCTATATAAAGGGAACGGAAGCCGGGGTGCTGCTATATAAAGGGAACAGAAGCCAGGGTGCTGCTATATAAAGGGAACAGAAGCCAGGGTGCTGCTATATAAAGGGTATAGAAGCCAGGGTGCTGCTATATAAAGGGAACAGAAGCCAGGGTGCTGCTATATAAAGGGAACAGAAGCCAGGGTGCTGCTATATAAAGAGAACAGAAGCCGGGGAGCTGCTATATAAAGGGAACAGAAACAAAGTCCCTGCTGCATATAGGGGGCAGGAGCCAGGGTCCTGATGTACTGTATATAGGGGGCATAAGCCAGGTTCCTGCTTCACATAGGGGGCAGAAGCCAGGCTCCTTCTGCATATAGGGGACAGAAGCCAGTGTCCTGATGTACTGTATATAGGGGTCAGAAGCCAGGTTCTTGCTTCACATAGGGGGCAGAAGCCAGGCTCCTTCTGCATATAGGGGGCAGGAGCCAGTGTCCTGATGTACTGTATATAGGGGGCAGAAGCCAGGTTCCTGCTTCACATAGGGGGCAGAAGCCAGGCTCCTTCTGCATATAGGGGGCAGAAGCCAGGCTCCTTCTGCATATAGGGGGCAGAAGCCAGTGTCCTGCTGCATATAGGGGGCAAGAACCAGTGTCCTACTGCATATAGGGGGCAGGGACCAGGGTCACACTACACTGCTGCCTATTGTCTATCCAGCAGCCCTGTGGCTTTCTCCCCCTATAGAGATAGGGTTGCTTGAAAGCCTTAAAGCAAGCAGGATCCCACACACAGAATGGGTAAAGTCAGTGGGAGATGCGGAGGTTAGCGAGAAGGCCATGTGCCATGATCACTATTATTAATTCCCATTACATTGGCAGCTCTCTATCCCTCCTGCTGTATTTGGCCAACGATTCTGTGTCTATCACAGTCCCAGAGAGGCGATCAAACGCCGGACCCAAAGGAATAGCCGCTCCCCAACCCTATTGCCCATAGGTGCGACCAGTACAGTGGAGAGCAGACTCTCCCTACCCCTCTCTCCAACCTTTCGGGCATCCACCGAGGTCCGTCCCTGTATAAGAGCTGCATTAGTTAATGCACTAATTCCCAGCCTTTGCCTTGGCGTTCGCTGCTGATATACAAATGTATTTCTAAACGTATAAACTGTTACCAATTAACAGTGGCATATTGCACATACAGCAGGTCAGGCAGTGGGTGTTATGCTGTTCTGCTTTTCCTTTCTACACCTCATAATTAGATTTGTTCTGAGTGATGAGGTCCTACCTGTTTACATTGGAAGCTATGCAGATGTGTCTTCTGCGTTACTCTTTCCCGTGCTGTTTAAAGGGGGAAATTCATTTAGGAAAGCTAATAAACGTGCGGTGCAGCACAAAGCATCGCATGATTTCCATGTTTTTCCCCTAAAGAACAGCTGGGAGTTTGTGTAGTTCCCTTTTGCTCATTCAGTATGTTACATAGCAAGATTGTGCTGACTGGAGGGAGAGCGAATGTGAGCCAGGAAAGGACATCCGTGCCCACACACCAACATCATTGGCTGCAGCTATGCTAGGGTCACCTCTCTGGCACCCCTGTGCTAGGGTCACCTCTCTGGCACCCCTGTGCTAGGGTCACCTCCCTGGCACCCCTGAGCTAGGGTCACCTCCCTGGCACCCCTGTGCTAGGGTCACCTCTCTGGCACCCCTGTGCTAGGGTCACCTCCCTGGCACCCCTGTGCTAGGGTCACCTCCCTGGCACCCCTGTGCTAGGGTCACCTCCCTGGCACCCCTGTGCTAGGGTCACCTCCCTGGCACCCCTGTGCTAGGGTCACCTCCCTGGCACCCCTGTGCAAGGGTCACCTCCCTGGCACCCCTGAGCTAGGGTCACCTCCCTGGCACCCCTGTGCTAGGGTCACCTCCCTGGCACCCCTGTGCTAGGGTCACCTCCCTGGCACCCCTGTGCTAGGGTCACCTCTCTGGCACCCCTGAGCTAGGGTCACCTCGTTTGCACCCCTGAGCTAGGGTCACCTCTCTGGCACTTCTGTGCTAGGGTCACCTCTCTGGCACCCCTGTGCTAGGGTCACCTCTCTGGCACCCCTGTGCTAGGGTCAACTCGTGTGCACCCCTGAGCTATGGTCACCTCTCTGGCACCCCTGTGCTAGGGTCACCTCTCTGGCACCCCTTGGCTAGGGTCACCTCTCTGGCACCCCTGTGCTAGGGTCACCTCTTTGGCACCCCTGTGCTAGGGTCACCTCTCTGGCACCCCTGTGCTAGGATTACCAGCAAGGGGCCACCTGGCAGAGAAAGGGTTACATTGAGTTGAACTGTATTATTTTTCTATGTTCTCCCTAATCGTGCTTTTTTGTCATTATTATTCTAATGTACATTAGTATAAAAATAGTCACACCGTTGGCACAGAAGCCTGCATCATGGTGCAAGGCAGGGCTAAGAGATTTCTTCCCATTATTTCCATCCCAAATCTCAGTGCCGGGACCTATCCCCCCCTGTTTGCACTGTGTATTTGGGACTGCAGGGCAGATATCGGCACTATGAAGCACATGGTCATTTTGTTTTGTGTGTATGTCTTTATTTACATAGCGCCATTAATGTACATAGCGCTTCACAGCAGTAATACACGTGACAATCATGAATAACAAATACAAATAACACATAGTGGGAAGAAGCCCTTCAGACATAAAAGTAACATTTAGGAGAAGGAGTCCCTGCCGCAAAGAGCTTACAATCTAATCGTTTTCCTTTAGAATCCTGGACCGAGAAAGCCCCGGACCCCAGAAGGAAGTGTGAAGACGCCGCAGGTGGGGTGCCAGTGTCACGAAGAAGGGGAGAGGCGAACCAAGTGACCGGTGTGCAGACCGTGTGCCCCCCTCCGAGACACGCAAAGGGCCTGACAGCCAAACCGCGCGTCCTCTCCGTAGACCTGAGAAGCGTCACTCCACTAACAGCTCCGTATCTCTCCATCAACCCCTTTGCATCTGCAGACGCGCGCAGAGCATCGCTCCAGCACCTCATCCCATTCCAGCGCTCTGTGTAGCAGAGAGGAGGAGGAGGGGGGGTTCAGGTCGGGCCCGCCTGCCACCTCCGTTCCTGTCTCGGGGTTTCCTGAGCCGTGTAGCAGCTGCCGCTAATTAAAAACCCTGCTTAATGAGGGCTTGCCTGAGTTGCAAGCTCCCCCTCCTGCTGTTGCCTGGGCGATGAGGGAACAGAGCCCATGCGGCCCCCACTGCTAGCACTGACTGCAGCGCATCCCCTCCTGTGAGAGCCAATCACCCCCCGCGTGGAGACCCACAGCGTCTCTGGGATGGGATCACAGACTTGAATGTGCCTTGGAAAAGGCCCAGCAATCACTGTGCCTGCAGCTTCTATCCAGGGGAGAGCCGAGCTCGGGGAGGAGGAGGAGGAGGAGGAGGAGGAGGAGGGTGTTACACTGATTGAAGCAGAGAGAGAGAATACACAACAAACAGCAGATGCATAATAATGCCTGAAACGGGTCACACACCTAATCATGTGGACTCAAATGACTTCATTTTTTTTTAACAATAAATGCAAAACTGTATTTTCGCCTCCCCCCACCCCCCTTTGTTGTAACTAGTAAAGATGGCTAGAAGTGACCGTTCTACTACAGCCGTAAACCCGTGAGAAGCCGCCTTGTAATGAACACCTTTAATGCAGAGGCGGTGGACAACGGGTGGCAAAGTCCCGGCGGGAGTGACGCAGTTAAAGCACCGGCCACCGTGTGATCTTTGGCCGCGGTTATAGTTGCGGTGTGCGCGCGACCAAGCGCGTGACGTCACGCGCGCGAAACATACACTAGGCTGAAGGGCGACCTGGAGGTGGGGGCAGTGACGTCGCGTGAGCGGTTCGCCCTCATTGGCTGAAACGATCACATGATGCGGCCGCCGCGCGGAAAAAAACAAACAAATGAACTTGTATTTTCAAAAATGGTGCGCTTGGTGGCGCGGGCTATGGCCGACCTCATAGAGGTACGGCCTTTTGTTCGCGGCGCGCGCGGCCACTATAATCGCGGCCTTACTCTGCACAGTATAGAAGCAGTAGAGGGGGAAAAAGTGCTTCTGGTTTCTGAGTTGGATCGTAAACTCTTTACAACTTGCATTTTTATTAAACCAGTGATTGCAAACTCTTTGGAATAGGCATTCACAGTGTGGTGATAATATAATGTACATTGGAAGATTTATTTTTAAACCCTACGTACACTATGGTCAAACTTGGTTATGTGTCAGCCTAGTCAGTGGTTTTCAACCTTTTTGTGGTTAAGGAGCCTCAACCCTCTCTAATAGCGCGTCTGAGATCAGATGCATTGTAAGGAACCCCAACCCTCTCTTATAGCGCGTCTGAGATCAGATGCATTGTAAGGAACCCCAACCCTCTCTAATAGCGCGTCTGAGATCAGATGCATTGTAAGGAACCCCAACCCTCTCTAATAGCGCGTCTGAGATCAGATGCATTGTAAGGAACCCCGACCCTCTCTAATAGTGTGTCTGAGATCAGATGCATTGTAAGGAACCCCAACCCTCTCTTATAGCGCGTCTGAGATCAGATGCATTGTAAGGAACCCCAACCCTCTCTTATAGCGCGTCTGAGATCAGATGCATAGTAAATTCTTCTGTATTTGTTACAATTTTCAAATGACCTGAAAATTACAGGGAACCCTGTGGGGTTGTTAGGAACCCCGGTTGAAAAACACTGAACTACTGTACCATTTAATGTGTAAAAAAGATTTTATTTTTTTTGAGGCTTAGAATGTGTGAATGGGCTGTGACTGGGGTGAGATTGGGCCGCAGAGGAAGAGGTTTGATAAAAATGTAGCATTCAATTTTAAAAGGGGAACATGAACAATAGTTTAACTTTTTTTTTTTTGTTTTGTTTTTTTACCTTTATGAAGTAAAAAAATAAAAACCGCTAGATGGAGTTAACCGAAATTTCATAGAGCAGTAGCTGGTGTCGGAAGGTTTTCCACATGTACAGTACACTTTTAGGCCATGACTTTTCTAGGTGTAATCCAACCTGGTTCTTGATCACCTTTCCCGGCCCAAGTTTTGAAGCCTGAATTGGTTGTTGTAAAAGTCCAATGTGGCTGACTATGTCCTTGGGGAGCCACTTGATCATAATAAAAGAGAAAGAAAGCTGCAGCCGTGTTTGGCCTCTTTCAACAACCGTCCTGAATTTCAGAACCTGCCCTGGATGAGCAGGAGCTCTGTGGCAACTCTACGACAAGAGCAGTGTCCAGATATCCAAATACTCTGCAGGGGAGTTTCCAGTGCAAGAAATCCTTGGTTGGTTTCACATTTTGTTGTTTGGTGCCCAGCAAGGAAATGTAAATAACAAATACCTACAAATTACAATAAAGAGTTAAAAAAAATAAAATGGTTCTCCTTTAAACCTATAGACCAGTGGTAGGCAACATGATATCTCAAAGGTCGCACATTACCCACAAATATATATGGAGTAAAGGTAGAAGGGATGTTGGAGCCGTGGGCAGGAGATTCTCCCTGCCCCCTCCAGACAGCTTCTTAATGCCGGCACTTTGAATACTGTCCCACTCCTCTCTTTACTCTTGGCACTTGTGATGAGCATGGTCATTAGGCAGCTGAGGGAGCGAGAGGAAGCTACTATCCCCACCAGCAACATCTCCAGAGCCTTTGCACTGGGAAGAGAGGGAGAGTGGCTGCTGCTGGGGTGTCCAGCAGTTGGGGATGCAGATAAAGCCAAATGCGGCCCCCATGCCACCTGTTGCCCACCAATTCTGTATGCCAGGGGTGGCCAACTCCAGTTCTCAAGGGCCACCAACAGGTCAAGTTTTAAGGATATCCCTGCTTCAGCACTGAGCCACTTGTGCTGAAGCGTGGATATCCTGAAAACCTGACCGGTTGGTGGCCTTTGAGTACAGGTAGTCCTCGCTTTTCCGACACAATTCGTCCCGCAAACCCTTGTCGGAGACGAGTCAGTTGGAAAGCAGGACCCATGTTATCAGGCGGCGGTTTCCGTCGGATGCACGAAAACCGAGGCGGATAATGAGTTTTTAGACTGCATTATGCGCCGTCATAAAACGCATCCAACGTAAATCGAAACGTCGTAAAGCGAGGACTACCTGTACTGGAATTGGTCACCTCTGCTGTAGACACTAGTTTGATAATGCGGAGTTATGGATCACTGGTTCATTTTCTTACCCCCTGTGTTTATATATATATATATAACTGAAATAATGTTTTGTGTGTATTTGTGCCCCCTGTGATTGGCCGGCGGACGGCCACAGCTCATTGGCCTGCGGGGTGGGGTGATGCCACGCCTACGCAGGCCGTGACAGTCACACCACACACACCCCGCGTGCGCCTCAGGACCGACCCGCACTCAGCAGAACCCGTTGCCTACCGCCTCTCACCCCTGCGCCGCACTCACCACCCCGCCGCACTCACGCCGCCTCCCGGCTGCCGCACTCATGCTGCCTCTTGGCCGCCGCACTCGTGCCAACCCGCCGCTTCCCGCCCGCTGCCTCTCTCACTCACCGGACCTGTAAATGGGGGGGGGGGACCGGACAGGGGAAGAGAGAGGGGGGGAGAGAGAGAGAGAGGAGTGGGAACATTACATCCCGGGCAACGCCGGGTATATCAGCTAGTATCAAATATATAGGCTTCCATTGTCACGAGAATTCTAGAACTATGTTAAGAGATCCGTAACTCTGAATTTCCTAACTTTTCTCCTGTTTCAGGGTGATCCATAACAATCCCATTACATTAGATTATTTTTTCAAATTAAACCAACCTCAACGGTGTTCCTCCCTTTGTATTGGAAGAGCCGCAGTACAGAGAAAGCCTTGTGTGATGGGAAAGCGATGCAAGTCTGCCAACCCCATTTGGAAATTCTTCATCCTGTTCATTCAGTTATCACATTATCACCCATGTCAACTGAGTTTAAAAAATCGTTGAATATTTATAATTTCAGCAATAAAACTATGCACTTTTATAGCATATTAATGGATTTCTTTACAGTGGTGTTTTATAACTAGCAAAGCATTTTTCTTTGGAATTTTAAATGTAATAATTGAAGGTTGATTGCCTTAGTTAATCTTTACTGCCTACTCTTCATGCCCACAAATCCTTCCAACCCCTCCCCATCTGTGTAAACCACAAAAGCTCTTGATTCAATAAGCTGTGAACTGCTTCTCAGTGCTGGGGAAGAGATCAGTTCCATTGAAATGAGTAGGACCAACATTCTCTGACACTAGGAAGCTGCGTAATGGAATATTGCAGTGCACCGAAAGAGACTTGCTAGGATTCTGATTCATTTCAAGACCCATTTGTCCAATTTGATGTTCCCCAGCAGAAAAACGTATTTGTTTAAGCGGTATTGATTAAATTAAACCATATGCCAACTCATCAATTGTTTCTGATTTGGGGTCAGTCTCACTGGGTTTTTTTTTTTAGCATCAACAACTTTTAGGTTTCATTGATGTCCCTGCTAAAAATGAGAACTTTTCCATAAAAAAAAAATTATTCGATTTTGGTCCCAGCACCAAATCTCACCGATTTCCATCCTTAGAGGTTGACATCTTCGAACATTTTTGGTTACCTGTTTTGGTGTTTGGGACATTCGCTAAGAAAGTGTTACAGTCACGTATGTTGCTGTGTACTGTCCAGGAGACAGACACGCTAGGCAGAGGTGGAGAATAGAGACCAACCTGTAGCTGGGATCCGAATCCGGAAGAGTAGAATAGTGAGGTCCAAGGTCAGGGCAGGAGAGAGGAGGATAATCGTGGTCACAGTTCCGAGGTCAGGGCTTGAGAAGGCAGGATCGTCAAGGCAAGGTAGAACGGTAAACGGGCAGGACACGGCTTCAGCGAGAGTACAGGAAAACTGAGCCTTGCACAGGCAAGTAGAGAGGAATGAAGCCTTATAAAGGGAGAAGGCAGGTGCAGGCAATAGATCCAGAATGAGGCTGACCTCCTTCGGCGGCCATGTTGGTAGAGGCAGACGTCCTGCTTCGGTGGCCATGTTGGGAGATCCTTATAGAAATCAAGAGAATGAAGGAAACTGGATTGCCAATATAAACTAATTTATTCAAGCCAAAAGATAAATCGACATTTTGGCTGTCTATGCAGCCTTTATCAAGAAAATGTAAAGGGGTTTAAGGCTGCACACCACAATATATAAATAAATACATACAGTTTACCGGTGCTGCTGGTTCAAGGAAGTAAATAAAATGTTGTGATACCCTAACTCAAGCGCTACACCTATAAATGTGTGACATACACGTGAACAAAACCAACTGTGATTAACAATAGGTAAAAGCTGCCAAAGGTTTCCCACAAAGCAAATATCTCAATTTGCATACAGGACCAATAAAATAAACGGAGGATACCTGGCGCTTAAAGAGTCACTGTGTCCTTTTGAAAACAGTCCAGTCTTTAAAGAGTGTCTCAAAGTCCAAAACTTGAAGTGGATTGCTGTAGTTTTTCTTCACTGCTGCAGCTCTTCAATACACCTGAAATTGATACAAGGGTACACCATTGCGCAGTACTACTGATGTTGGATGTTAACCCCTTACTAACAACTTCCCCAGTGTGGACTGAATACACTTACAGGAGTGTTTCTTTCAGGATACAGTGGAGACAATCTGTGCTTTATTCCCTTTCCGTTCTTATACACCACGAATCTCCTGGGTGCTTCCTTTGTCTCTTGGGATTTTGTGATTCCCAGAATCCCCCGAACTCCACGAGCCCCCAGACAAGGATTTGAACAATAACAATAACAAACAAATGGGGTCACAAATTTAATTATAAAAAACGGCTTCAACAAGCCTATAAAACGGCTGGTAAACCTGCACTAAAAACAACGGATGATTTACTCAACGGCATCCTTACGAAGTGTTGTTATGCATGTACATATGTGAGTACATGTGAGTAAATCATCCGTTGTTTTTAGTGCAGGTTTACCAGCCGTTTTATAGGCTTGTTGAAGCCGTTTTTTATAATTAAATTTGTGACCCCATTTGTTTGTTATTGTTATTGTTCAAATCCTTGTCTGGGGGCTCGTGGAGTTCGGGGGATTCTGGGAATCACGAAATCCCAAGAGACAAAGGAAGCACCCAGGAGATTCGTGGTGTATAAGAACGGAAAGGGAATAAAGCACAGATTGTCTCCACTGTATCCTGAAAGAAACACTCCTGTAAGTGTATTCAGTCCACACTGGGGAAGTTGTTAGTAAGGGGTTAACATCCAACATCAGTAGTACTGCGCAATGGTGTACCCTTGTATCAATTTCAGGTGTATTGAAGAGCTGCAGCAGTGAAGAAAAACTACAGCAATCCACTTCAAGTTTTGGACTTTGAGACACTCTTTAAAGACTGGACTGTTTTCAAAAGGACACAGTGACTCTTTAAGCGCCAGGTATCCTCCGTTTATTTTATTGGTTCAAGGAAGTACCTGCCAGGCAAATTCCAAAGTACACTGAGGAAAAAAGAGAGATCCAGCGCTCCACGGATTTCAAGATAATGAATTTATTGTGCCACACGACGTTTCGACCAACAGGTCTTTTTCAAGTGATAAGGCATGCGCTGGATCTCTCTTTTTTTCCTTTTTATCAAGAAAATGGCACGTGTCCGATCCTCCGGGGTCCAGTCTTAATAGTGCACTAAATCCCCTGTCCCAGATTAATCTAGTCCCACGCTGGTCTGGTTACCGCTGCTGATATCGCGATATTTCTTATTCCCGCGGATGTCATCTGGTTCTAGCGCATGCGTCCTCTGTTCCATGGTGTTCTCGTTAATTTCCGATGAGTCCGCTTAAAGCCGTTGATGGCCTTCCAAGTGTATTCATAAAGGACCCAACGGAACAGAAAAAATGCTATACGGGTGACGCCAGTAGGAGCTGCATGTATCCTCCTAAACTTACCCTACACCAGCTAAGGCTACTAATAAGTGACTAATAAAAGTGGTATTAAATATTAAAATATCATTTTTAAAAAATTGACATTTGCTAAACATGAGTTTCTGCCCTTTCGCTGCCACAACTATCTGAATGTACAGTCGGAGGAGAATCTTCTCTGCCAATCAGGAAAACCAGAGCAGCGGGTACAGACGTGTGATCTCTGTGCCTTGGCATGTTGGCACAGAAAGGATTAAACAACACTTGAGCCAAAGACATTCCATTAAACATCAGCTTTTGGTCTTAATTTTTTTTACTAATTTGTGCAACAGCGATTCTGATCATAGTACTGAACATGGTACTTAAGGCTACCAAATTTCTGGGAGGCTCAACCAGGACAGATTTACACGATCTAGCAATATATTGGGAATAAAAAATTAAATCTGATTTTTTTTAAAGAGAACCTAGTTTTGCTGTTTTTAACAAGCCTTTCGTGTTGTCTTGTATTATATTTGCATTTACATAGCGCAAGTGGAGCTTTATAGAGGAAATATACAAAACCTAATACGGGGGAAAATATTACAATTTGGAAAAAGTGCAATACATAAATGTAAACATTTTGGGAATGTAATCTGCCCCGAAGAGCTGACACTCTAACTGATGTAGAGTAATTGCATATGTGATCTACAGTAGTTGTTGTCCTAATTGTGCTTTTCTACGTACCTTTGCAAATTAAGACTGCCCTTACTAGATATGGGCATTTGGTTGCTTGAATAGTAAGTGTTGATGAGCACACCCGGTCCCTTTTATTTGCTGGAGTCCACTTCTGTAATGTCCGGTCTGGAGTAAAGGTACGTACCCTTATTATCCCCATATTCATACATTGACCACGTCGCACAATCTCTTGGCATCACAAATTGGATTTAAAATAAAGTGAAAGCTCTCCGGATTTGAACAGGGTTTCTAGCATATGTCATATGTTTCCAAACTCAACCTATGCTTACTTCAACGTTTTGTAAATTTCGACCAAGACTTAACTTTAAACTCCATCGTGACAAGTACAGGCAGTCCTCGGTTATCCACCGGAATCCGTTCTGGAAGTAGCGTTGGATAGTGAAACCGTTGTAAAGTGAGTCCCATGTTAATCAGTGGCAGTGAGCGATGGATAACGCATTCAGGCGTCGAAAAACGTCCCGTAGGGTTGCATTGTAAAGCGCTGGATATGCTATTCTTGTAAAGTGAAACGTTGGATAGTGAGGACTACCTGTATTGCAGAGTATTCAATCCATGCTGCTTACCTAGTCGGTCATACACAAGTGAGATGGGGAAAAGCCGTACAAATGTCAAAGTTGCAGTAAGGAGGATATTATGGTCCTTTATTTAGAAGTCACCAACATTCTGCAGCTCAGTGGGCAGGAGATAATAGTTTTTTTCTTGTATGTATGCATGTCTTTATTTATATAGCGCCATTAATGTACATAGCGCTTCTTGTATAGCGGTGACCATATGCACAGTGCTGTACATAGAATTTGTGCAAGTACAATCTATTTTTGGGTGCCTGAGGGCAGGGAGATAAAGTGATGTGACAAAGTCACACCGGCCTTTGAACCAAGTTCCCCTGCTTCAAACTCCGAGTCAGTGTATTTTCTAACAGTGCCACTCCTTCAGCCCAGGTTAAATAAGGATAAAAGACCAACATATTCTTTTGCTATGAGCACAAAGAGAAAAAGAGAATTGTGATTTTTTTTTTTTACATTTGGACTGGTGTCCTAGAGCCCCCCACAATAAATATTTATCCACAGTAGAATGTACTGCAAGATTCCCAAATGAATCTATAATCTCAATAAGCAATTAAACCTAAATCAGTGTATGTTTGCTTTGGCGCATGGTGCTGTCAAGGTCCAGTGACCGAAGTTAGGCCCCGGTGCCCTAAAACATTAAGCTACTTAAACGTCACGTTAAGAGTAACGATCCAAAAAGGCCACGAGCATTGTCGTGTTTTCAACTGAAGAGAGCATTGAACTAACGGTGACAGACATTAGTGATGATGTGCAAATGATGCGTGCTTAACTCCAGTCCTCAAGCCCCCCACCCCCCACCCCCCACCCCCCACCCCCCACCAACAGGTCAGGTTTTTAGGATACCCCAGCTTCAGCACAGGTGGCTCAATCAGAGGCTCAGTCAAAGACTGATCCTCTGATTGAGCTACCTGTGCTGAAGCTGGGACTGATTGAATCACCTGTGCTGAAGATATCCTGAAAACCTGACCTGCAGTCTGTTAAGTTTACCACTAGCCTTAACGTTAGTTCCTACCTGAACTTGGCTTTACTCACGTCCAGAGACTGAAATCGGGCCTTTGCAGTGTTTCTACACTGTTAAGCACCAAATCCTGCAATGTTGTCATTTTTTGGCTGTTTCTTTGCATGGAGCCGCGACATGGAGCCGCGACATGTCTGCCGATCAAACCTGGCCCGATTTTTAGAGTCTGGGTCGGCGTAAGGTCAAGACTGGCGCAATATTACGTTATGGACAGATAACCCAACATTACGCCACAATAATGTCTTGTTTAGCCTGTTCTGATGAGATGCGCTTCGGACGTTGCATAGAATTAACTCTGAGGGTACAATATTAACTCAAGGAATATAACTTCCAATCTTGTTTTAACTATGTTCCCTGACTTATCAGAGTTCTGTGAATCTAGGCCTAAGTGAGACGGTCATAAAATGAAACTAGTCTACACGCCACTGAAGTTTACAGCACCTCTTTCTAAGGGTCACTCCAACCTAAGACAAAATTGAACGAACTTAGGACTGAGTTAAATGTAGCTTATTGATACCCTTTAAAAAAAAATCAATCAAGTCTGTAACCCTCCATGTCCGACTCTAAAGGAGTTTACATCAGTTGGCTATATACAAGGCTTTGCTCAGTGTTACATACCTTGTCAAGGGGCTGGATCCGTGCAGGCTGGGTGCAGTTATGCAGATGTTAGAATGAACATTCTTCCGTTACACACAAACTGGTGACACCTCTTATGTGTGAGAACACACAGGACATACTTATCAAGACCTCCGGACAGCCTCCTCAGGGAAAGGTGAGTGAAAGCCTACGATAAGTAGAAACAAAAGAGAAACCATGAGACGTGTATGTCTGGATAGGATGAAAATGGCATGAAAAGAATATTTCTACTACTCGTGTCTCAATCTGGCCTCTGCAAATTCCTTCGTGCATTCGAATGGCTTAATGATAAACGCTCTCGTTTCTAAAGGTAGTTTCACAATGAATGGTTTCCATTTTCTAAGAAATGTACTGCTCCTTACATCTTTATCCATAGAGGCATCCGTCCGTTCAGTGGACAGCGCTAAGAACAGAAGGTTCTCCAGTTGCCCGATATTGGGAGGTATCACGTTTAGCCAGTTTATCATCAAGGCCTTCTTTGCCATCAAAATTATTAGGCCATGTAGGCTGTTTTTAGTCTGTGAGTTGTTTGGCTCGATAGATGTCTCCAAACAATATCAGTGCCGTGTCAAAGTCTGCTGATGTCTCCAACTACCTTTCCTCAGAAGGTTTTAATTTTCCAGCAGTGTCATACACAGTGCACGAAATCTGCCCTTGGATGTTTGTATTTTAGGCAATTGCCATTTGAGTCTGGTTGCAATTTGCTATAGATCAATGAAGAGCTGAAGGTCCTGGGAAGAAACTTGAGACGTAGTTCTCTCAAAAAATCTGTTGAGTGTAAATTTCTTCACTGTGTTATAGCCCTTAAACTTAGCCTCGCAATCTACCTCTGCAAAATCCTTACTCCATCTCTCTAGTAATGTTTTTGATGCGCCAGTTCCTCTTTCTTCTTGAAGCACGTTTGGCCCTAAAGACGCGGAGAACCCATTCTTAACTGAATCTCTTAAAAGGATATCCAAGTTAGTTTCTTGAAACTGGTCAAAGTTGGGAGCAGAAGATTCAATATGAGAAATATAATGTCTACATTGTAGAAATATGCTTGTTTGGCAGAGAATATTCCCCTGACATCTTCGTATGTAGGGATGCGCTTATCCAGTTTCTCAATGAAATCGTAAATGGAGACCAGACCAGCCCTCTCCCATAGCTCATAGGCTTCATGCATATCTCCTGCCGGGAGATCCGGGTATCCTCTGAAAGGCAGACAATGAGTAATTAGGACTAATTTTAAGTATTTTCCTAAGCCTTTTCCAAGCCCTGATGGAGTCCTAAAACATATTGTTTTTTGTTTTTGTTTTTTTAATATACATATTCCAGTAGATGCTAGGGGGGGGGGGGGGGGGGGCGTGAGGCAGATAAGCCAATGATATAGGTTTTACCATGGCAGATTCTAGACCATTATTTGAGTAAACTGACAGATTATAGAGCCAAGCTCTTACATATCGGGTTAAACAGGCCAGGTTGAAATCTCCTACATTAGGGAAGTTGGTCCCTCCCCTATCTTTATCCGCCCACAGTCTGTCAATCTTGATGCTATGCCTTTTCCTCCGCCATGCAAAGTCTGAAAAAATCTTGTTAATAAGGGAGATGTCCTTACGCTTTATTAGCAGAGGAAGCATTCTGTAACGGGTATATTTGCTGGGGGAAGGCGTTCATTTTAAGTTGGACAATCCTACCAAATAGGGATAGTGGGAGTGTGTTCCAATAGTCTAAATCTTTTTGGATCTTGACTATGATGGGTTTTAAATTTAGCGCATATAATTTTGAGAGGTTACAAGGAACAACAATGCTTAGATACTTCATGAAATCCTTTGGTACTGTAAAAGTTATTTCTCCCGGTTCAGGATCTACATCATCTCCTCTTAACCAGAAGATCTCAGATTCCTGAAAATTTATTTTATAGCCTGAAAAGGAGTGAAATTGTGAGATTAAGTTAAAAATCTCTGGGACTGTCCTTTAAGGGTTCGTAATGAACAATACTGTATCAAATCATCCACATAAAATGCCAACTTAAGTTTTTGTGAACATATGTATGACAATTTCCCTCAAGGCAATAGCCAAGGGTTCCAATGTAATGTTGAACAAGAGAGGGGAAAGAGGAGAACCTTGTCTGGTACCTCCCTGCAGACTGAACCATTCCAACGTCCCTGAGCTAGTAACGATTCCGGCAAGCGGGTCACTATAAGGTTTCAATAGCCGATCAAAACCTCCCTTAATCCCAAATAGGTTCCTGGTATTGAATAGATGTGTCCAAGCTATCATAGTGAAGGCTTTTTCAGATTCATAATTACCAAACAAGTCATGGGTTTCTGCCCTGTTGAGTTATCCAAGCCACCCTTTGACAGGTTCCCAGCAATGTTATCCTCTATATACGGCGACTGCCAGTTTGGATAATGACCCCAAAACTGGGGGTTGTTGAGCATTCTGGATGGGAAGGACCAACTGCTATTAATTGCCGATTTTCCATCTATGCTCATAGTAAACCAGATTGGAGCATAGTCAGATAGGCAAATATTAGCGTCCTTGACCATTGAGAAAAGGGATGAGTGTACAAAGAAGTAGTCTAGCCCAGCCATCGTTTTATGCGCCATAGACAAGCAATTGTAGTCCCTTTCTAAAGGGTGAATGGACCCTCAAGGGTCAACCAGGCAAAACTATTTTTTTTAACAAAATGGATATCAAAAGATTGTTAAGGGAGTCTATTCCTTTTCCCGTTACCGTTATTGGGGGAGATTGACATTATGTCCAAATAGAGGTTGTCTATCGAGTTTAGGTCCCCTCCTAAGATTAGACGGTTGCCTGAAACTGCTGCTAACTTGCCCATCAAAGTGGCAAAGAACTTGCTACAGTAAGAATTGGGTGCATAGATGTTCACCAAAGTTATTGCTTCATTAAACAAGGTCCCTTGAATAATTAGCCATCTCCCATCTGGGTCAGCTTCTTGGCTTTTAAACCAACTGATGTTCCATTTTTTAACAGAATTGCTACCCACTGTTTCTTATAAGATGCATAGAATCCAGCCTGTACCCATTCTCCAATGAGTTTTGCATGTTCTGTGTACTGTAAGATGCGTGTCCTGTAAGAAGGCCATATCCGCTCCCAATCTCTTTAAGTGACTCAGGACCTTCTTCCTCTTTACCAGGAATTAATTCCACCCATATTCCATGAAACAAACTGAACTAATTTAACCGTGGTGGAGAGGTTTCTTAGCTATTTCAGTGCCCCTTGGGCGTAAGAATCGGGGGCTGTCTGTTACTTGAGGTTTTGATATGATGAGGCTCCTGTGATGAAACCTAAAGGAGCGATATAACCCGGTGTGATTTAAACATTACAATTTGAACCTTGAACTGAAAACAGTAGAACAACACAGACTTTGAAAGTAGAGAGCATGTCAAAATCGTATTCCAGCCATGTCCCAGGACCAAGGTCTCACTGGGAGGCCTGGGGGGTTCCTTGATGAAGACTAGTTTGTCCATATCCATCTATCATATTCCCTGGAGATGAAAACCTAAGAAAGTTTGAAGCTCTGCAAATGTTTTGTCGCAAGTGATTTACACTTTCTATGTGTCTCTTGTTTGTGGGCAGCCGGCAAATGCCGATCGTACATGCATGGCCAGCGGGATAGAAAACCGGGACAGCACCCCAAAAAGTCGTGACAGAGGCCAAAGAACTGGGACTGTACCGGCTAAACCATATAGTATGTGTGGTACGTGTGTACTTGTGTGTGGGCCCAGGAGCCAGACCGAGACATTATCGTGCCCTGGCAGACCCTCCTGCAGTATCGCGGCATAAAATGGTGACATGTTACCATGACAACGTGATGCACCGTCCGTTGTCATGGAAATGCCTCATTACGTAACGTTGGGACGCTGAAAGAGGAGAAGGCCAGGGCAGCAAAAAGGTAAGTGCAACATTCTAAAATCGCCACCGAGCTCTGCCATTTGACTTTTTGCCGCACCCGCTCCGGCACCATCTTTAAATGACCGAGTTCTATACACCCTCATCAATATCGAGGAACATTTAAAGATGGAGTGGCAGGCGCATGCTGTGCCGGGAGCAGAAGCAGCAGCAGCACGGAAAATTGACGAGGGCAATCGGCCATGTGGAACATGGACGGAGCGGCGGCGTGGGACAGGGCGCGCAATAAATGTCCCGTGTGGTCGAGCGCCTTCATCAATGTCCCTTGCTGCTGCCGCTCCGGGTCCCTCGCACGGCCGCCGCTCTGACGCACCATCTTTAAATGGTCCTCAACATTCACGAGGGTGCGCAGGAGTCGGACATTTAAAGAAGGCAACGGGGTCGGAGTGTGCGCGGCGAAATGTCAAGCAGCTAGGTGCCCGGTGGTATCTTTTGGCAATCCTTTTCGGACAGACCGCCCCTTAATCCAGCCCTGGTGGGCCCCGTCTTCCTGATTCCTGGGCGAGTCTGTTGGGTTTGTGCTCCAACCCAGAATTTGCCTGCCAGCCTTTATAAGGATGGGAGTGTTCCTGCGCATGCGCAAGTCACTGCCCAGTCTGTAAGAGACATAGTGAGTGACACATGATGTGAAGTGGCTGTACGCATGATTCAGAAGCTCCTGCGCAGCATGTGCAGAGGCAGAGCGACTCATCATGGAGGCATGTGCTTATCCAGACGCACGATATACGCCGGGCCGCAACTTGCGTCCACTGCAGGTTTAATAACTGCAGAACAAATGGTAGAATGAAGGAAGTTACACAGGGAAAGGGTCTCTTGTTCTTTTTCATGTTAAAACTTGTTTCCCCAACCACATTTGGTCAGAGATTTGTCTCCAGGAAATGTTATTTCTCAATCAGGATTTTCCAGGAAATGTATGTTTTTAAACTAGGACATTCGAAATGTAAAAATGGAAAGACTGATCCGAATAAGGCAGCCAATTACAATTAAGTGTTATTGACCCGCTAAATTGAACTGCCCCATTTAAGGGAATGAGAATGTCACTGCCTACAAGACGCAAGACTCAATAAATGACTCTTCAGAGTCCTGCACATTGTCACTGGGCATCCAAACAACAGCTAATCTGTAGTAACTCCAGGGCACCCAAAGTGTCAGAACTGCCATTTTGTTTCCCCTGCAGGTAGCTTGAAGTAATAAGCAAACGGAACTCCATTTCTGAGCACAAGGTTTTATTATCCTTTGGAATTAAAGGTGTGAGGCGGGTGTGTTAAATCCTAACCATGTCTCTGCGACTATTCCCATTTTCTTTTATGGATGACATTGTATGCCAGGCCCTCCAAATTAACCTTTTTAGCCACTAATTTCACTGTTTTTTTAATATCCTGTATCTATTAAAACCAGCTGTCCTACTGTACCTATTTTTGCCATGTGGTTGATGCTTGGAACCTTCCGCTTGTTAAAGCAGTAAGTGGATAGGATAAGTCCTGAAGCCAGTGCTACAATAAAGAAAAAATGGGTATGTGGCGCACGGCCAAAGAGAGTTGGGTCAATGTTGAGATAACAAAATTACTTTATTAATACATACAAGTTAAAAACGGAGGTCAAAAAAGCTCTCTATGCATTTCGTGCGGGTGCGCACTTTATCAAGGGGTCAGTGCAGTAGCAGGCGGTGCTACAATAACCTTATATAGGAGTGTCAGTGTGTGTGTGTGCGTGTGTGTGTTTTTATACAGCAAGGCCCCGCTTCTTGGTGCCCCGCTTTTCGGTGATCTGCCGATATGGCGGTACAGAGAAGGGGGCCGCCATGTCTGCCATGTACCGAGAACGGGCCGGTCCGGGGTCGCGCATGCGCACATAACAAAAATCGCCATTTACGCTTTCCGGCGATTTTTGCTTTGCGGCGGGACCTTATAACGGAACCCACCGCATGACTGAGGCCCTCCTGTGTGTGTGTGTGTGTATATGTGTGTGTGTATATATATATATATGTGTGTGTGTGTGTGTGTGTGTGTGTGTATATATATATATATATATATATATATGTGCGTGTGTATATATATATATAAAATGTGTGTGTGTGTGTGTGTGTATGTATATATATATATATATGTGTGTATATATATATATATTGTGGCAGGACGGCCTCGCGGCGGGGTCAGTAAGACGCTAGACACGGTGGGAAACGTTCAACTATAGTGGTTTCTTAGCCACAACCAAAATAAATATGGGTGCACTGTCCCTTTAAGAAACTACTTTCTTTCAAATTAAAGCCTAGTCCCGTTAGGGACACTAACTCACTTCTTGAGCCCTTACTAACAGGACAGCCAGCTAATCTGGTCATGCCCAAAACATGCTACACAAACGATAACCAATAAGCATAATAAGAATAAAGTCTTATCTGTTTCAGCTCCAAACAGCAAACAGGAACACGGTTCCGGGGAGCAGGCTGTGTCCAACCTCGCAGCAATGTTTATCTTTATCCTGGGCTGGGGTCCCAGCTGGTCCCAGCAGCAAAGCGCCTCGCAGGACTGGGGACCAGAGCAGCAGCAGCTGCTACGGCTTCCAAGCCGGGAGAGTTCTCTCCACCTTCCTGTGGAAAAACAAGCTCTTCGCAGCAATCTGTATCTGTATCTTTATCCTGGGTTGGGGTCCCAGCTGGTCCCAGCAGCCTAGCTCCTCGCAGGACTGGGGGACCAGATCAACAGCAACGGCTTCCCAGCCGGGAGAGTTCTCTCCACCTTCCTGTGGAAAAACAAGCTCCCTGTGTGTGTGTGTGTGTGTGTGTGTGTCACTTCCTGATTTTAAACCTGCTGTCTCTCAGGCCTCCTGCTTAATTAGGCTGCAGGTGTGCTTCCTTCTGTCTGAGGAGATTAACACTCTGAACTGGCTGCAGCGTCTCTCCATTTACTATTCCAGCCTACTGAGTCAGTGACTCTGTCACATATCCCTCTCCCCAGCGAAACATTGTCCTGTGGAGCGGCCCGTGCACCATTCCCGTGCACCAGCATTTTTGGCGAAAATGTCTGACGTCGGCCCTTCCCTCCCCCTTTTTTTTTCTTGCCTTCCAATTTAGGCATTTTCTTTTTGGGGTAATTACCAGGCCATCTGGGCCTGAGGACTGGTACCTCACTATCTCCTTGTGTTCAGAGACTCCTTCACCCTGTAGAAGAGCCTTGACCTCGGTCAGTTCATTGCATACACTTGCCAGTGACTGTTTGGCCTTTTCCTGTGAAGACAGCAACTCCGCTTTAGCGGTGATGGGTTTTGGACCTTTTTCCATCAGCATACCTTCAGTGTTGGGTTTCACATTATTTATCTTCAGAACTTCAAATTGAGTGGGGGTCTTTTTAACCCCAAGTGCACCCCATGATGCCTCTCTTTTACAGTCGGCAGACTCGAAGGCTTGGGCCTGTCTTTCTTGTCCCCTTAACTTACTCCATTGGGAGTGTTGCTGGACAAACTGTGAGGTCTTTCTCACCTTACAAACATGGACACTCTTTAGTCCCATTCTCGACTGTCTCTTCACAGCGGCTGCCTTCCTTGCAAGGAAACCACTATGGTCCCATAGTACAACTGGCTTCTTACTGTGCTACTACATAGCACCTTGGTCTTCCCATCCCGTGCCTTGTGAAAAGTAGAATGTAACACTGCAACGGTATTGCAGTCACGATTCCTGGTGCGCCTCACTTGCTTTATCTCTACCACTCTTTTTCCCATGGACAGCTTCTGTGACCCAAGGGTCTGTCTTAGGGTTGTAACCTCTTTCTCCAACTTCAGCTGAGGAATCTCCTGCTGGGCAGCATTAGAGTCCAACGTAGCATCCTGCTCAGTCTTCAGAGCCTCGAGTATCTCATCCAGGTCACGCTTTTGTTTCTCCGCCATCTTGCGGCCAGCACACTCAGACTCCAGATCCTTCCTCAGATCATGAAGCTGTCCTTCTGCATTTCTTTTTCCCCTCAGTGCAGCTGCCAGTTCATCTTCTTTGGCGTTGAGTCGCGACTCCACATCTCCTAGCAGGTTCAGCGCAAGGCTTAAATCTGTTTCTTTTCCTCTATTTCTGACCTGCAACTGCCTGTGCTCCTCCCAGACCTTGTCCAGCTCCAGCTGCAGTCGGGCCATCTTATTGGACGTGTAGTCCAGAAGCTTGCGGGTATCAGCCATCTCGGTTTCATAGCGCAATGACAGGCAAGCCACCTGTCGGACGGTCACCTTCTCCCGCTCGGCGAGCTGTATCTTACGCTCGTCAACGTGCGTTTGCAGCTCTTCAATCTGATGCTGCCAGTCCCCTCTCAGGGCCGTCACCTCTTCCCGGTGCTTACTCTGGGTTTGCATCAACGCCTCCTCCATCTTTTTGAGCTCTGCAGTTCTTGTCGCCAGTATCGCTGTTGCTTCTGTCTTCCAGGTTTCTTTCTCCTTGGCATACTGACTCATGGAGATGGAGTTGCCTCTCTGCTTCTCCAGCTCTTGCTCCAGTCTCTGGACCTTCTCGCACTCCCTCTCATACAGAATCACCTGGCTTCTAAGCTCCGCCTCCAGCGATGCTCTTGTGGCGCTCAACGTGATCTTCAGCTGCTCCAGGGCGAGGCATTCTTTTTCCAGCATTTTCTCTGCATTCTGCAGAGCAGCCTGTACTTCATTTTTTCTTGCGCCACTGCGTCTTCACTTTCTGCGCTTGGTGAAGCTTCTCCGTCCCATCACTGACCTGACCAGTCAGGTTTAAAACCTCTTCCTTCAGGTTTATATTCTCCATTTTCACAGTCTCTATATCCCTTAGGACCGTTTCATTGGCTTTCTTCAAAGTACCCAGCTCTGCCCCTAGCGATGCTCTTGTGGTGTACAGCGTGGCCCTCAGTTCTTCATGCTGTTCTGTGGGGACATACTGGGTACTCAGCCGTTCCTGTAGCACTCGCTGCTTCTCCTTGGCTGCTTGCAGACTTGCATGTAGCTCTTGCAGCTGGCTCTGCCATAAGTGCGTTGCCTGTGTGTGCTGCTGCAGGGAGACACGTTGCATCCTCTCTGCATTCTGCAGTGCTTCCTGCACCTCTAGCTTTTCCTGGATCAATTGCTTCTCCACTTTTCCTGCTTGGTGGAGCTTCTTATCACCTTTACTGATTTGATCAGTCAAGTCTGAATTTTTCTGCGTCAGACTTACATTCTCCTTCTTTACAGTCTCTAAATCCCTCAGGGCATTCTCATGGGTTTCCTTCAACATACCCAGCTCTGTGTTTAGACTGTGGCCCTCCTGGCGTGAGAGCTCCAGCTCTGTTTTGAGCGCGCTAGCTTCTTGGTGAGAAACTTCTAAGTCTTTGATGAAGTTTTGCACATCTCTCTGGGACATCTCATAGCATAGTCTCCAGTCAGGACTTGTTCTCTCTGATTCCATGTTAGCAATTGCGGTGTTGGCCTTATCCAAACTTGTCTTCAGCTCCTCCAACTCACTCCGTAAGAGACGCTCTGTTTTCTTTAACTCCTCATACTCAAGTATAGCTGGGAGTATACACCTCTTTACCTCGGCGTTCGCTTCTCGCTCCCTATTCAATTGTTCCTGCAAGGCATCATAATCACGGTGGGCAGTTTGGAGTGCAGAAATTAAGGCCTCTTTTACCTGGATCAAGGATTCAGCTTCCCTTTGCTCCTTTTCCTTTGCCACTGTTCCTGTGACAATTCTGTCTATCACTCTGGTCTGCAGCACATCTCGGTGGCTTGCTGACGCCTGTTGTCCTGATATCGCAGGCTCAAGTGATTCGGTCACTTCCTCTGTGACTTGAAAAATATTTTTATTTTTCTTCTTTCTCTTTGTTTTATTAGTTCCAGAGACATCAGTGGTACTGGGCACACACACACTGGACACTTTTTCAGCTTTCATCTGCGGGTACGTCTCTCTTCTCGGGGCCACATATGCGTCGTCATCATAATCATCATATGGCCTGAAGGGACACTGTTTTGTATGGTTATGTACATTGCAAAACTGACACTTGACGGCGGCCATTTTAAAACCCCGTTTTTTTTTGTGTTTTTTTTTCACACCCGACGAGGCAGACTTTGCACAACACATGTAAGTTGTACTTGCTTTACAACCTTTGAACCTTCTGGGTTCTTCTTAGGGCAACATCTTTGCCAAAATCCATTTTCACTTTCTTTTTTACCAGACAGGGCAAACTTTACCTCACAGCACTTGCTAGCTGCAAATTCACTCACTTCAGCAAAAGGCATTAGCTTTACACAGCAATCCTTTCATACCCGACGGGGCAAAATTTACACTCAGCGCTTGCTAGCTGTAACTTCCATGCTTCAGCAAAAAATCATTTTTTTTTTCCGCTTGAGTTCAGTGTCTCAACACATCTTCATCTACTGACCCCCAGAGGCGTAGCATCCCACTTCTGACACCACCTGTGGCAGGACGGCCTCGCGGCGGGGTCAGTAAGACGCTAGACACGGTGGGAAACGTTCAACTATAGTGGTTTATTAGCCACAACCAAAATAAATACGGGTGCACTGTCCCTTTAAGAAACTACTTTCTTGCAAATTAAAGCCTAGTCCCGTTAGGGACACTAACTCACTTCTTGAGCCCTTACTAACAGGACAGCCAGCTAATCTGGTCATGCCCAAAACATGCTACACAAACGATAACCAATAAGCATAATAAGCATAATAAGAATAAAGTCTTATCTGTTTCAGCTCCAAACAGCAAACAGGAACACGGTTCCGGGGAGCAGGCTGTGTCCAACCTCGCAGCAATGTTTATCTTTATCCTGGGTTGGGGTCCCAGCTGGTCCCAGCAGCAAAGCTCCTCGCAGGACTGGGGACCAGAGCAGCAGCAGCTGCTACGGCTTCCAAGCCGGGAGAGTTCTCTCCACCTTCCTGTGGAAAAACAAGCTCTTCGCAGCAATCTGTATCTGTATCTTTATCCTGGGTTGGGGTCCCAGCTGGTCCCAGCAGCCTAGCTCCTCGCAGGACTGGGGGACCAGATCAACAGCAACAGCTTCCCAGCTGGGAGAGTTCTCTCCACCTTCCTGTGGAAAAACAAGCTCCCTGTGTGTGTGTCACTTCCTGCTTTTAAACCTGCAGTCTCTCAGGCCTCCTGCTTAATTAGGCTGCAGGTGTGCTTCCTTCTGTCTGAGGAGATTAACACTCTGTGAACTGGCTGCAGCGTCTCTCCATTCACTATTCCAGCCTACTGAGTCAGTGACTCTGTCACAATATATATATATATATATATATATATATATATATATATATATATATATATATATATATATATAAATATAATTAACTAATCGTACAGCTCTGGGAGGAAGAGTGCTTTACGTTGGGTTTCTGTTCTTTGTTTCTTGTACCCTAATTGCCTACCCAACAGCACCCCTCCCTCATCACTAATCAATCCTATAATCACTTAACTGTAGCAGGGAACCCCATATGTTATCATATTATAAGGGTAAGGCTGATGGATAGGGAGACCAGATTTTCAAAATGAAAAACCGGGCACATTAAAAAATTATTTATAAAACAAATTACGTGACGCACCCCGTTGCCATGACAACGAGACACTGACATCAGGCTGTGACATGTTGCCATGACAAAGTGGCATCACGTGATGCCTCGGCGCCATAATGCGTCCCATTGTCATGACCCACTCACACACAGAACCACTGACCCACACACAGAGCCACTGGCAGAGACACACAGAGCCACTGACCCCCCCCCCCCCCACACACACACAGCCACTGAGCCACACACACACCCAGAGCCGCCCACAGACAGAGCCACTGAACCACACACACACAGAGCCACTGAGACACACACACACACACAGAGCCACTGAGCCACACACACACAGAGCCACTGATCCACACACACACACAGAGCCACTGACCCCCCCCTCCCCCCCCCACACACACAGAGCCACTGCCCCCCCACACACACACACAGAGCCACTGACCCCCCCACACACACACAGAGCCACTGACCCCCCCACACACACACAGAGCCACTGACCCCCCCCCACACACACACAGAGCCTCTGACCCCCACACACACACAGAGCCACTGACCCACACACACAGAGCCACTGACCCACACACACACACAGAGCCACTGACCCCCACACACACACAGAGCCACTGACCCCCACACACACACAGAGCCACTGACCCACACACACACACAGCCACTGACCCCCCACACACAGAGAGCCACTGACCCACACACACAGAGCCACTGACCCACACAAACACACACAGCCACTGACCCCCCCCCCCACACACACACACAGAGCCACTGAGCCACACACACACCCAGAGACACCCACAGACAGAGCCACTGAGCCACACACACACACACAGCCACTGAGACACACACACACTGAGCCACACACACACACACACACAGAGCCACTGGCCCACACAGAGCCACTGGCCCACACACTCACAGACCCACACACACACATCCACATACTCAAGGATCCACACACACACACACACTCGCAGAGCCACACACTCACAAAGCCGCACACACACTCACAGAGACACTCACAGAGCCACACACACTGACCCACAGAGCCACTGACCCACACACACACAGAGCCACTGACCCACACACACAGAGCCACTGACCCACACCCACAGAGCCACTGACCCACACACACACAGTCACACACAGAGCCACTGACCCACACACACAGAGCCACTGACCCACACACACACAGTCACACACAGAGCCACTGACCCCCACACACACAGAGCCACTGACCCACACACACAGAGCCACTGACCCACACACACACACAGCCACTGACCCCCCCACACACACAGTCACTGACCCACACACAGAGCCACTGACCCACACACACAGCCACTGACCCCCCCCCACACACACAGAGCCACTGAGCCACACACACACCCAGAGCCACACACACACACACACACACACACACAGCCACTGAGACATACACACACACACAGAGCCACTGAGCCACACACACACAGAGCCACTGAGCCACACACACAGAGCCACTGGCCCACACAGAGCCACTGGCCCACACACTCACAGACCCACACACACACATCCACATACTCAAGGATCCACACACACACTCGCAGAGCCACACACTCACAAAGCCGCACACACACTCACAGAGACACACACTGACCCACAGAGCCACTGACCCACACACACAGTCACACACAGAGCCACTGACCCACACACAGAGCCACTGACCCACACACATACACACACAGAGCCACTGACCCACACACATACACACAGAGCCACTGACCCACACACATACACACACACAGAGCCACTGACCCACACACATACACACACAGAGCCACTGACCCCCCCCACACACACACAGAGAGCCACTGACCCCCCCCCACACACACACAGACCCACTGACCCCCCCCACACACACACAGACTGACCCCCCACACACACAAAGCCACTGACCCCCCCCCCCCCCCCCACACACACAGAGCCACTGACCCACACACACTCACAGAGCACACATACACACTCACAGAGCCACACACTCACAGAGCCACTGACCCACACACACTGACCCACAGAGCCACTGACCCCCCCCCACACACACACACAGAGCCACTGACCCACACACACAGAGCCACTGACCCACACACACAGAGCCACTGACCCACACACACACAGAGCCACTGACCCACACACACACAGAGCCACTGACCCCCACACACACAAAGCCACTGACCCCCCCACACACACAGAGCCACTGACTCCCCCCCCACACACACACACACAGAGCCACTGACCCCCCCCACACACACAGAGCCACTGACTCCCCCCCACACACACACACAAAGAGCCACTGATCCACACACACAGAGCCACTGACCCCCCCCACACACACAGAGCCACTGACCCCCCCACACACAGCCACTGACACACACACACACACACACACAGAGCCACTGACACACACACAGAACCACTGACCCATATACACACACACACACAGCCACTGACCCCCCCACACACACACAGCCACTGACCCCCCCCCCCACACACAGAGCCACTGACCCCCCCTCCACACACACACAGAGCCACTGACCCCCCCCCCCACACACACAGAGCCACTGACCCCCACACACACAGAGCCACTGAACCCCCCACACACAGAGCCACTGACCCTCACACACACACAGAGCCACTGACCCACACACACAGAGCCACTGACCCACACACACACACACACACACACAGAGCCACTGACCCCCACACACACAGAGCCACTGACCCACACACACACACACACAGAGCCATTGACCCACACACAGAGCCACTGACCCCACCCACACACACACACAGAGCCACTGACCCCCACACACACAGAGCCACTGACCCACACACACAGAGCCACTGACCCACACACACACACAGCCACTGACCCCCCCACACACACAGAGTCATTGACCCACACACAGAGCCACTGACCCCACCCACACACACACACAGAGCCACTGACCCCCACACACACAGAGCCACTGACCAACACACACACAGAGCCATTGACCCACACACAGAGCCACTGACCCCACCCACACACACACACAGAGCCACTGATCCACACACAGAGCCACTGACCCCCCCCACACACACACAGAGCCACTGACCCACACACACACACAGAGCCACTGACCCACACACACAGAGCCACTGACCCCCCCACACACACACACAGAGCCACTGACCCCCACACACACAGAGCCACTGACCCACACACACACACACACACACAGAGCCACTGACCAACACACACACAGAGCCATTGACCCACACACAGAGCCACTGACCCCCCCCCCCCCCCACACACACACAGAGCCACTGACCCACACACAGAGCCACTGACCCCCCCCACACACACACAGAGCCACTGACCCACACACACACACAGAGCCACTGACCCACACACACAGAGCCACTGACCCACCCACTGTAGAGGGAGAAAAAGGGTGGCCCGGGATTAAAGGGGTTACACCCCATTTGGCCATCCCCTGACCCCACCAGGGAGACAAGGGGTTAACTGGGCTGAAACCCAGGACTGTGATTTAAACTCTGTTATGACATGTAAATGTGTATTCCCCTGTTTCCCCTGTTTTATTGTAACATCTGATTAAGCCATGTCTGCATCACACACACACACTGGGATCCATCCGGGAGCACAAGGGTTAATAGTTATATGGTGATTATAGCCCTTTGTGTAATTTTCCCGCCTTTTCAGGCACCATTTTGCAGGCTCCCATAGGCCGCCATTGGAACTCCATGTGTTTCAATGGCGAATCTTGCTGTTGAGTCCTGTTCCTGAGAAGACCAGCAGATGGCGTCCGAGAGGGAGAGCGGCGGTTTCCCATTGAAAGTCAATGGGCTCATTGACTTCAATGGAGAAATCCTCGAGAGAGCTTTCCAGGAACGAGTTGGCTGCCGTCCAAACCGCTTAACCGCAAAGCGGATACAATTTCAATAGGAGAGCTTTGATCACTTACAAGTCAAGTTCAACGACAAGTGGCATGGGAATAAACAGTTCTAGGGCCCCTAGAAATAAAATTCTTTCGGTCCCTAGTTCCTAGACCTCCCCCCACTCGACCACAACCGGGTCTCCGTATCCTGGACCCCCGATAAGGGTCGAACCGAGAAGAGCGATCAGCGCCATAGGTTCCAATGGTGGCGGCAGAAACAGCTCAGGAAAACGGCTAAGTGTCAAATGCTGACATTTGGTAATCCATAGCTCCGGTTCCGGAGGGCCCAGGGGATCAGGGTTTGGGGTATCTGTAGCCACTGCTCCGGCATCGCAGCAGAACCATCCTTGACCCTCTTGGACCAACCCAACAGAGTATGGACCCCCTTGAAAGTTCGGGATTTTCCCCATAGACTCCAATGGCGGCCAAACCCCATTGACCGGCTACAGCGGAAAACCCCCATTGACTTCAACGGCGGCATCGCCCCGTTGAAAGTCTATGGTGGGGATTCCCATAGCCACCAATGGCGGCGGTTTGCCATTGAAAGTCTATGGCGGCGAAGCCCGTTGTTTTCAATGGGGATTTAGTGAAAAACCGTGATTTAATTTACAGCGGAGTTTTGTGAATTAAAATGTGAAACGGTATTAAGTGTATTTGTGTATCTCCGGTTCCCCAGGTCGTAGCAAGTCGCAAATTGGACCATAGGGTGCCCCAGTTCCGGCATTGAGAACTTTGAAGTTTGGACCTGCTGGACCCAAAGGAACCGGATATTTTAAAATGTTCATGTTTTATCCAACATCCTGTATTTCAAGGTATGGGTAAAACCCAGAGGAAATTCCTTTGCATCCCAAGGCAGCATATGGCCAGAAAGGCCACCCAATGTCTAGGACTTGAGTATGTTTCAAAGGATTTTGTCACCTGCACTGTTTGCATGAGGGTGGAGATTACTCAAACCAGAGCAGTCTTCAAGTGTTCCATTTCACACCTCACAAACAAAGCATATCCTGCCAGCATCCCAAATTGGTAGACTAGCTGGCATCCCTGAGGTAGAGGAGGGGTTATAGAAATGAGACCCCAGAGCTCTACTGCGCATGTACCAACTAGCAGGGGGGCATGAGTCAAATTGTGTTCCCACGTTAACGACTGGCTAGAGGTAATTGAAAACCAATCCACGGTACTCAATGTTAAGGATAGAGCACAAAAGGTTTATAAACTGTTGTTCCCCTGTATCCTTTGTCTTCAATTTATCATCTGAATGCTACCTGATTGCGAGAGAATTGCTATGCTATATACTTCTCATTCCCCAACCCCAAAGTAAGTGTACTTCTTGTTTGTTACTGTATTATTCGTGTGTTCACCTATCCAAAGGAATAAATATACTTTATCATATCTAAGACTCGTCCCAGTTCAGGAAAAAAGGGGGGGATGGGGGAGCACTGGTGAAAATCTGATAAATAACCTAAAAAGGTTGTAAAATGCTCTATGTCAATCTCAAGGGTTTTGAGGGTGTAGAATAAATTTTAACACTCACACGGCCTTGTGCGAATGCTGTCGCATAAAGGTATCTTTTGGGCTCACTTTTCCTTCTTCTCTTTCTTCTTGCGTCTCCTTTCTGTCTTCTGGATACTTTCGCCGCCTTGCGTCTGTAATTTCTTTCTCCTACTTCTTTGATGTTCGTCACACCCTCGGAATAAAAATACACACAAAATGTATGAGCAAACTGTGATTTTATCAGGAAGATATCAGGATGTAGAGCAAGAATATAAATAAAACACTCACACGGGCATGTGTGCGTGCGCTCTAGGGGATGGTCTCTTAGTCTTTATGGGGCAGTCCCGCTTCTTAATGTGAAGTAAACGCTCTAAAAACAGAAGGTTAAAAGGCCACACCTCAGTTAAAAGGCAGAAATAAAATAAAATGTTATTACTCACACGGCCAAGTGTGAGTGCACACTTGGAAATGGTATCTTTTAGTTCTGCTTCTATGGTCCCAGCTGGGAGAGGTCCACTGGTGCTAAACGTGGGTCCTCACCCCCCCCCAATTGGGTCAAAAAGGTCTGAGCCCGATAGATACAAGGCTAAAGTCTTTATTGAATTGACAGTACAACAACAGAACACAGCTAACTCAGTCCGTGAGTTACTCTGTGGAAAAGTAAAAAAGCCAGTCTTTGGGAAATCGAGCAGGGCTTGCACCACAAGGAACTTTGAAACGCAGTACCGGCGGTACGGGGTGCTTCCCCAGCATAGGGTTGCACGCTTGGACCCGCTACTCTCCGGCTTGGCTAAGCAGACATTGATGGCACTTACAGAGGAGTTTGCTGATGACTATGACCACCTGAAAGAACTTTTGCTATTTCAGCACGGTTTTACCCCCGAAGCTTACCGGGGTAAATTCCGGCTGGAGGAGAGGCACCCTCAGGAGACCTATGTCACTTATGTGACCCGCATGGCTTTGTACGGGCTACACTGGGTGGAGGGCTCTGAGGCCAGGACTTACCAACGCCTGCTGGACCTCATCTTTCAGGAGCAGCTCATGCAGCAGTGCCCGCCGGCGGTGAGGGCTTTTGTTTATGATAAAAAGCCCAAGACCTACACCGAGGCGGCGAGGATGGCCGATGTCTATGTGGTCAGCCGGTCCCAGATGACCGCCAAGGTACCAGCCAAAGCGGCGACCGCGCCGGTGCCGGCCAAGAAAGCTGTGAGTACCCCCTAGTGGACCCAAAAGCCGCCCGGGCAGCAGTTCACAGAAGGCGGGAGAGCTCCGGTGCTACAATTGCAACAGCACTGGTCACCTCAGACCAGATTGCCCGGAAACCCTGCGTTCCAACGGACCCTATCAGGGGCAACGCACCCCAGCTGCGAAGCCGGTAGCCCGCGTGCGGGTGGCTTCCACCAAAGAACCAGGACCGGTCATGGAAACAACTCCTAGCGAGACGTCCCATGTCACCCCTATCCCGGTTTCATTGGTGCCTACAGCCAGGAGCGGAGGACATCTCAGCGCAGACCTGCAGCAGACGGACGGCCGGAGCAAACATCTTAATCCGGTCACAGTCGGTGACCGGCAAGCAGTTGGCTTGCTGGATTCAGGAGCCGCAGTGACCCTGGTCCGACCTGATATGGTCCGGCCAGAGGAATTGCTCCCCGGCCCTGGGATGCAGATCACTGTGGCCGACGGAGAGCCACATTTCCTGCAGGTGGCCCGCATCTTTTTGGATTGGGGGGTGGGCAAGGGTGTGCGGGAGGTGGGGGTTTTACCCGGTTTGGATGCTGAAATTCTTTTGGGCAACGACCTGGGACCGATGACCTGCACCTACGACCGTGTGTCCCAGCCCGCTGCAGTGGCGGCGGTTACCCGGAGCCAGACCGCGGCAATGCCGGCGGCGGCCACTCCAGTCCCCCAGCCTTTGGGACCAACGTTAGCGGAGGGCGCAGAGGAGCCCGGGGAGGTAAGCCAGGATCAGTTGCAACCACAGTTAACTTTAATAGCCTGTGACGATAGCCTGCCACAGGTATTAAAGGGTTAACACATCACTGGGTCTGAACTGGGACGAGTCTTAGATATGATAAAGTATATTTATTCCTTTGGATAGGTGAACACACGAATGATACAGTAACAAACAAGAAGTACACTTACTTTGGGGTTGGGGAATGAGAAGTATATAGCATAGCAATTCTCTCGCAATCAGGTAGCATTCAGATGATAAATTGAAGACAAAGGATACAGGGGAACAACAGTTTATAAACCTTTTGTGCCCTATCCTTAACATTGAGTACCGTGGATTTTCAATTACCTCTAGCCAGTCGTTAACGTGGGAACACAATTTGACTCATGCCCCCCTGCTAGTTGGTACATGCGCAGTAGAGCTCTGGGGTCTCATTTCTATAACCCCTCCTCTACCTCAGGGATGCCAGCTAGTCTACCAATTTGGGATGCTGGCAGGATATGCTTTGTTTGTGAGGTGTGAAATGGAACACTTGAAGACTGCTCTGGTTTGAGTAATCTCCACCCTCATGCAAACAGTGGAGATGACAAAATCCTTTGAAACATACTCAAGTCCTAGACATTGGGTGGCCTTTCTGGCCATATGCTGCCTTGGGATGCAAAGGAATTTCCTCTGGGTTTTACCCATACCTTGAAATACAGGATGTTGGATAAAACATGAACATTTTAAAATATCCGGTTCCTTTGGGTCCAGCAGGTCCAAACTTCCCAGTTCTCAATGCCGGAACTGGGGCACCCTATGGTCCAATTTGCGACTTGCTACGACCTGGGGAACCGGAGATACACAAATACACTTAAAACCGTTTCACATTTTAATTCACAAAACTCCGCTGTAAATTAAATCACGGTTTTTCACTAAATCCCCATTGAAAACCACAGGCTTCGCCGCCATAGACTTTCAATGGCAAGCCGTCGCCGTTGGCGGCTATGGGAATCCCCGCCATAGACTTTCAACGGGGCGATGCCGCCGTTGAAGTCAATGTGGGTTTTCCGCCGTAGCCGGTCAATGGGGTTTGGCCGCCATTGGAGTCTATGGGGAAAATCCCGAACTTTCAAGGGGGTCCATACTCCGTCGGGTTGGTCCAAGAGGGTCAAGGATGGTTCTGCTGCGATGCCGGAGCAGTGGCTACAGATACCCCAAACCCTGATCCTCTGGGCCCTCCGGAACCGGAGCTATGGATTACCAAATGTCAGCATTTGACATTTAGCTGTTTTCCTGAGCTGTTTCTGCCGCCGCCATTGGAACCTATGGCGCGGCTCGCTCTTCTCGGTTCGACCCTTATCAGGGGTCCAGGATACGGGGACCCGGTTGTGGTCGAGTGGGGGGAGGTCTAGGAACTAGGGACCGAAAGAATTTTATTTCTAGGGGCCCTAGAACTGTTTATTCCCATGCCACTTGTCGTTGAACTTGACTTGTAAGTGATCAAAGCTCTCCTATTGAAATTGTATCCGCTTTGCGGTTAAGCGGTTTGGACGGCAGCCAACTCGTTCCTGGAAAGCTCTCTCGAGGATTTCTCCATTGAAGTCAATGAGCCCATTGACTTTCAATGGGAAACCGCCGCTCTCCCTCTCGGATGCCAGCTGCTGGTCTTCTCAGGAACAGGACTCAACAGCAAGATTCGCCATTGAAAGACATGGAGTTCCAATGGCGGCCTATGGGAGCCTGTAAAATGGTGCCTGAAAAGGCAGGAAAGTTACACAAAGGGCTATAATCACTATACAACTATTAACCCTTGTGCTCCCGGATGGATCCCAGTGTGTGTGTGATGCAGACACGGATTGATCAGATGTTACAATAAAACAGGGGAATACACATTTACATGTCATAACAGGGGTTAAATCACAGTCCTGGGTCTCAGCCCAGTTAACCCCTTGTCTCCCTGGTGGGGTCAGGGGATGGCCAAATGGGGTGTAACCCCTTTAATCCCGGGCCACCCCCTTTCTCCCTCTACACCCACACAGACAGAGCCACTGACCCACACACAGAGCCACTGACCCCCCCACACACACACAGAGCCACTGACCCCCACACACACAGAGCCACTGACCCACACACACAGAGCCACTGACCCACACACACACAGAGCCACTGACCCACACACACAGAGCCACTTACCCACACACAGAGCCACTAACCCCCCCCCCACACACACACAGAGCCACACACACACACAGAGCCACACACACAGAGCCACACACACACAGTCACACACACACAGTCACACACACACACACACACACACACACACACACACACACACACACACACACACACACACACACACACACACACACACACACACACAGAGCCACTCACACTGCATCCTGCTACAAGAACCGGGACCAGGGCCAAAAACCGGGACATTACCGGGACTGACCGGCAACCAGGACAAGAATGAAAAAACGGAGACTGTCCCAGCAAAACCGGGACGAATGGTCACCCTACCGATGGATGTGTGGTGACACGTGTCTCCGGAGTGTGGGAGAGGGAAGATAGTCGGAACCCCGCTGGGGAGGCGAGTCACCGGATCTAACCTCTCCTGCCCAAGCCCCTGATGGTGACCGGTAACCACACTGGCCCCTGCGTAACCCGCATGCAAAAACGTGTAAGGCACTCACGGTCACCGAGTCTGCCGCGCTGTCCTCGTGGTGCACTGTCTCCGGAACACGTGTGTGTGTGTGTGTCAATATGTAAAGTAGAAGTTGGTTGCGGAGCACTACAAAAATGGGTTGTGAGGCGTGAGAGGGAGATGAAAAAACTTTTCATTAACCAAAGTATACATACAACGGCAGCAAAAAGGTCCCCAAACGCGTTTCACACCGGAGGTGCTTTGCTAAAGCAGCCAAACATGAAAAATCCTATATGGTTTTTAAAAATAAATCGGCTCTGTAGTATTAGATAATGCTGTCTGCATTTCTCTTTACTCCTAATGCCATTGTTAATGATTATTTGAATGTACTGATCATCCTTTGGTTGCTACAGCAACCATTTAGAAAATCATATCCACTTTCTCTTTTGAAACAGGCTCGCACACAGACATTTTTTTTAACTCTGTCCTTTGGCAACAAAGTATCACAAACAGATCTGTTGCTGTGTTTTAAACATCACACTGCCTATTACTCTGGAAGCTGTAACAATAATGTGTTACACTTGGTAATATAATGTTACATATCAGCTGTTAGAAGGCGGCCATTTCGTTAGGCGCACAATCAAGATTTTGACAGATTTTTAACAGGAGCACCAAACGATTGCCACTTAGGAAAGAATGTTGTCATGGAACAAGAACTACATTTCTGACTCACCCCCTCTCTCCTTTGCAGCTTCTGCCTGCCAGATCTTATTCTCAGCTGCATGGAGTTTGCACACACATACTGTGCCTGTTTAACTTGCAACAATGTTGTATTTCTTGCCTCTGGGCATGGAAGCAGTGAGCTGCTACTGCAGCCCCTGAGATACTCACCAGAATGGGCTAGTCTGCCCCCCCTCCTGTATGGCCTAGATAGTCTGTCCCAAGGCTATTCCCTTTACCCACACTGCCCCTCACTTCCTTTTCCACCCTGGAGACAGTGAGTACAGAACCCCTTCTCTGTTCATCTCCCATGGTGAGGCCATCTCTTTTTACCGGTTTCTAACTAATAATCACCACTACATACCACCCACAAGTATCTGTGTTCTGCTGCTTTTCCCAATAAAGTGGAGGAAATATTATAGGGCTTGGAGTGATTTAAAAGGGAACTGTGTTAATGATATCGGGAGCCATTCGCACATCAAACGTGACCCTGGCTTCAGAAAAGTAAAAAGAGGACCGTGTGCCTTGGGGACACACACAGAGGAGCTGCTACCCACAGCCTTTATGCTAAAGAAACAAGCAAGCAGCTTACACAGCAAATAAACAGCAGTCTCTCACCACACTGTACAAGCATACTGCTCCACGTTGCTACACAGAGCCACCAGCCTCTACACAGCAAACAACTACAGCTTTATGCAAAGACAAGTGATCAGCCTTACTTTGCTAATAAGTATACAGAATAGTCTCTGCACAAGCAGCAGCTTTACTCTGCCAGACAGGGCAACAAGCTTTATACAGCAAACTGCACACAGCCTGCAACCTTACAGATAAGCAAGCAGATTTACACTGGACACAGCCAGCACCTACCCTGCACGTAAGGCAGCAGCTTTGCAGACTGACAGTGCACTTTACACACAGAGCCTTGATCGCCTTCTCTGTCTTTTTGAGTCCACCCCCTGCACAGCCCCATAGTGAGGATCCACCATCTCACCTACCCCTGCGCACGTCCCCACGGCCAGCACCATCAAGGGCCATGCCACCGGACACCCACCAGGACACGGGTCAGAGCCACCGGACACCTGTGAGTACAGCTACCCCTACGCTGCACGCTGCAGGACACCGCTCGGCATCATCTGAGACAGACGCCCATCGCTGACAAGGTAAAAGACCACACGCCACATGCACTGGCTAAAGGCCTACACACACCTACAGCATGGCAGAACTCAGAGCCTCACCAGACATTACGTAGGAAAGCTATCACTCAGACACAGAGACCGCTGCGCAACTGCAACAGGCGCAGGCGGGCGCAAGTCCCAAACGGGCAGTCACACTGACACAAAAGGCCCGTGAAAAATATGAGACTGACATTGAAGCGCACCGCGCTAAATTAGAGTTGGCCTGGGAAACAACCACACTTGGGATACGCAATGTTGCCGGCGCCGGTAATTATGTACAACAGCTCGAGCAGGCAATAACTCAATTAAAGATAGATCACGCACGCTACCAAGAGCTGTCAGAGGCATACGTCACTTACTTGGCCAGGGCTAACACCGGCGAAAGCTTGCAAGAAAGGGACCTACAGCATAACATTAACTTGACACGTGACAGCCGCGTGCGAACCTCTATCACGGAAGCCGAGACTAAGAGGAAAGACCTTTTGCTGGAAACCGCATCGCAGCGCTCAAGCACATCCAGGCATTCTTCAAGGTCAGCAAGATCAGCGCGATCTAACATGTCCAGCGCAAGCGCTACCAAGGCGCGACCCACCGCAGAGGCCGCACGCGCCAGGGCCGAATATGGTCGGAGAGAGGCAGCCGTAAGGGTAGAAAAAGCACGCATAGAAGAGGAGGAGCAGGTTGCTGCTACCGCCGCCGCTACCACCGCCGCTGCCAATGCTGCCGCCGCTGCTACCGCCGCCGCTGCCAATGCGCGTAGAAAGGCCGAATTGGACGCGGATCTAGAGGCTCTAAGCAAAGAAGAGGACGCCGCTGCCGCCGCCATAGCCCAAGCCGAAGTCCTAGAAGCAGCTGCGAGACAGGACGGCGGGGAGCTACCGTACAGACGGATAGCCTCAGAGGATCCAATCCAACGCACTGAAGACTACGTAAGGAGCCTCTTCAGTGTAAATACCAGCGCACCATCTCAACACGGAGGGAGTGACTTTTCAGACACCGAAGATTTGCTGGGGCCACAAGGAAAAGACGCTGCTCCGTCAGTGGTACATGCTGCCTGGGATAGCCACAGCCGCAACAGTGATCCACACGCCAGCGCGCACACGGATGCACTACAACAGGCTCGCCATCCAGGTACACCCACGCGGGAAAACACAGCCCTTCACACCGACCAGCAGTCGTCACGCGTCCACGCCAAGGAAGAGGCGACCGCACAGACCCTCCCAGCAACTACCTCAGAATGGGACAAACACACCGAGGCCTCAGGCCTGACAGACATAGTCAAGTACATGATCCGGCGTGACCTGGTGCAAGCAGGACTCACCAGCTTCGACGACCGCCCTGAGAACTACTGGACGTGGAAGTTCACGTTCAAAGACGCAATCAACAGCTTGGACTTCTCAGCAAGGGAAGAGCTCAACCTGCTATTCAAGTTCCTGGGGAACGAATCCAGAGAGCATGCGATAGACTGCGGGCGGCAAATGCGCACCAACCCCAAGTAGGTCTTGACCTAGTGTGGGAAAGGCTAGAAGAGTCCTACTGCAGCCCCGAAGCAGTCGAGGATTCGCTCTTCAAAAGAGTCGACAGCTTCCCCAAGATCACAATTAAAGACTACTCGAAGTTACGAGAGCTCGGGGACCTGCTGCAAGAACTGGAGTTCGCAAGGAAAGACCATTCCTTAATAGGTCTCAACGTCCTAGACTCAGCTCGTGGAGTGAGACCCATCCTGGAGAAGCTACCCTTCAACCTCCAAGAAAAATGGATCTCACAAGGCTCCAAATACAAAAGGGAGAAGCAAGTCGTCTACCCCCCATTCTCAGTTTTCTTGAGCTTCATTCGCGAAGCAGCAAGGACGAGGAACGACCCCAGTTTGATCTTGGGTGCGCAAACCACATACAGTGCAAGCAGCCTGAGGAATGAGAGACCAGCGACGAGATATGGTAACACCCAAACACCCATCTCGGTCCGTAGGACGGACGTGCCTCCCACGACCCAAACTACTCCCGATCAGTCGGTCGCCGGAGACAAGGAACCAAGGGACCCAAACAGGGAATGTCCCATACACAAGAAGCCACACCCACTCAACAAGTGCTTTGGGTTCAGGATGAAGTCCCTAGAGGAACGCAAGAGGTTACTTGGAGAATTCGGAGTTTGCTTCAGGTGCTGCGGTTCCACGACTCACCTAGCCAGGGACTGTAAAGAAGAGATCAAATGCACAGTGTGCGAAAGTGACAAGCACGTGACAGCGTTACACCCAGAGGCGCTGACACTCCACCAACTCAAGAACCCATCCTCCGTAGCGGAGCATGGCGGGGAGAAAGAAGAAGGAGAGTCAACATCCATCACATCTCAGCGCACTGAGGTTTGCGGAAAAGAAGGTGACAAAATGTCCTGCTCCAAAATATGCCTTGTCGCAGTGCACCCCCAGGGACAACCTGAGAAGGCTATTCGGATGTACGCAATCCTCGACGACCAGAGCAACCGATCGCTGGTCAGGTCAGAGTTCTTCGACATGTTTAACATACAAGACGGTGCTTCTCCTTACACTCTCAGAACGTGCGCAGGGCGAATGGAGACCACAGGGAGAAGAGTGAATGGCTACACCATATGCTCAATAGACGGCAAAGTGAACATGCCCCTTCCCACACTCATCGAGTGCAGCCACATGGCCACAAACAGGGACGAGATTCCCACACCAGACATGGCACGCCATTACCCGCACCTCAGAGGAATAGCCAACTACATCCTGCCGGTAGAACAAGGTGCCAAGATCTTGCTGCTGCTCGGTAGGGACATCATGAGGGTACATAAAGTCCGTAAACAGCTTAACGGACCCCACAACGCGCCATATGCCCAAAGGCTTGACCTAGGATGGGTGATAGTGGGCAACGCGTGCACCGACAAAGAGCACGGACGAGACTATGTTGACGCCCGCAGAACGGTGGTAACAGAATGTGGACACACATCCCTCTCTGAACCATGTCTTGGCCATCTCCAAGTGACCGAAGGGCCAAGCGAAAAGAAAAGACAAGGTCATAGCCCTGAGGTCAACAAAAACATCCTTGCATCGGGGGGTTGTGACAATGGCCTAGGATGCTTAGCGGTTCAGATAACCAAGGATGACGAGTCGACTCCACTGAAGGAAGAAAGTAACCTCCCAAAGGGGACCGACAAAGGGGTCATCCAAAAGACATTAAACAATCGGACGATCCTCTCGCGAGCAATGGCACGGCTAGGACGTACAGTCGTTCCTCTCCACAGAGTATCCAGCGATAAAGCAGCCAGCTGTCACGGCTGGCATAACCACAAAAGATTGCGCCCTACAGGTGAAATTCTGGTTTGGAGTTGGAAGGGAGCGATCCAATTGGGTACACCTCATGTGAGTAAAAAACGTGAAAAAGCACTGATGCAATATGTAATCTTAAAATCAATAGTTGATTACAAACAACTTGTCTATATAGAAGTGAATTACTTATACAGAAGTGTTGGTAATAATAAAGTACAACCAGGAGGTATGTAGACACCGCAAAGACAGTGAGCATTTACATGCTAAAGATACCAATATATGTACAGAACCTTTGTACTTAGTGTGAGTACATCTCTTACTACTTTTTGACATAAATCCAGTGAATTGCAATCTGCACTATTGGGCCGTTTTGTGTCTTCTGTTTTTCCATATACCCTGTTGGGAGCTGAATATCTGGAACAGTCCCCTTATGTGAAAGCAGAGTGGTGCCATTACACATCTGAAAGGAAGAACAACTATCTACATACCTCCTGGTTGTACTTTATTATTACCAACACTTCTGTATAAGTAATTCACTTCTATATAGACAAGTTGTTTGTAATCAACTATTGATTTTAAGATTACATATTGCATCAGTGCTTTTTCACGTTTTTTACTCACATGAGGTGTACCCAATTGGATCGCTCCCTTCCAACTCCAAACCAGAATTGCATTTGTGGGAAATCTTAGCACATTTCCCTGGTAAGGTTGAGAAGCATCCCTTTGTGTAACATTTCATATATAAATTTTTTATTTTTCCAATTTTTTCTTTTATTATTATTATTTTTAAATACACTGTTGAAAATTAAGGTATTGTGGCGCCTATGCAAATCATTTAAGTATACTGTGCCCTACAGGTGAAGCCACAGTGTCAAAAAGACTGTCCTCTCACACGTCTAAAAAAAGACAATCTCAGAGACATCTCATAAAGGGATTTACTAGGGCAAAAGAGACTATTTTTCGTCATGTCCAAGGAGAGAACAACCTCCTGAGGGCAGTCAACAAAGAGATACAAAGGCGTATCACCAAAATACGTGGAAACGTTCTCTTGCAAGAGAAATGCACCAATGACTTAGGGTGCACAGCGTTCCAGACCACAAAGGACGACGACAAGCAAACACTATTGATGGGAGATAGAGAATTCCTGATGTCAACGGTCAAGGAGCTCGCCAGAAACTAACCTGGCAGTTGGGCGGACCCGCTACCATTCCGTTCACCAAGAAGGCGCTTCCCAAACAATGGAGAACATGCCATCTCTACGTTCACTTCGCACCTCTGCGACCTACAAAGGGAACCAGAGACCAAAAACAACTTTGTGGCCTTCATCCAGAAGATATTCCTTACCGGCCACGCAAAGCCAGCACCTCTAATGAAGGAAGGTGAAGAATGCTGGTACCTCCAATCATCTGGGGCCTACCACCTTCAGGAACCCAATCAAATCCGGGTAGTGTTCAGCCCCAGCGCTCAGCTTCAGGGAGTCTCCCTGAACGACGCCCTCTTTACCGGACTAGATTCGACAACCAGTCTTCCAGGAGTGTTGTTCCGCTTCCGCAAGGGGCCGAGGATCTAGAGGCTCTAAGCAAAGAAGAGGACGCCGCTGCCGCCGCCATAGCCCAAGCCGAAGTCCTAGAAGCAGCTGCGAGACAGGACGGCGGGGAGCTACCGTACAGACGGATAGCCTCAGAGGATCCAATCCAACGCACTGAAGACTACGTAAGGAGCCTCTTCAGTGTAAATACCAGCGCACCATCTCAACACGGAGGGAGTGACTTTTCAGACACCGAAGATTTGCTGGGGCCACAAGGAAAAGACGCTGCTCCGTCAGTGGTACATGCTGCCTGGGATAGCCACAGCCGCAACAGTGATCCACACGCCAGCGCGCACACGGATGCACTACAACAGGCTCGCCATCCAGGTACACCCAGGCGGGAAAACACAGCCCTTCACACCGACCAGCAGTCGTCACGCGTCCACGCCAAGGAAGAGGCGACCGCACAGACCCTCCCAGCAACTACCTCAGAATGGGACAAACACACCGAGGCCTCAGGCCTGACAGACATAGTCAAGTACATGATCCGGCGTGACCTGGTGCAAGCAGGACTCACCAGCTTCGACGACCGCCCTGAGAACTACCGGACGTGGAAGTTCACGTTCAAAGACGCAATCAACAGCTTGGACTTCTCAGCAAGGGAAGAGCTCAACCTGCTATTCAAGTTCCTGGGGAACGAATCCAGAGAGCATGCGAATAGACTGCGGGCGGCAAACGCGCACCAACCCCAAGTAGGTCTTGACCTAGTGTGGGAAAGGCTAGAAGAGTCCTACGGCAGCAGTCGAGGATTCGCTCTTCAAAAGAGTCGACAGCTTCCCCAAGATCACAACTAAAGACTACTCGAAGTTACGAGAGCTCGGGGACCTGCTGCAAGAACTGGAGTTCACAAGGAAAGACCATTCCTTAATAGGTCTCAACGTCCTAGACTCAGCTCGTGGAGTGAGACCCATCCTGGAGAAGCTACCCTTCAACCTCCAAGAAAAATGGATCTCACAAGGCTCCAAATACAAAAGGGAGAAGCAAATCGTCTACCCCCATTCTCAGTTTTTTCTTGAGCTTCATTCGCGAAGCAGCAAGGACGAGGAACGACCCCAGTTTGATCTTGGGTGCGCAAACCACATACAGTGCAAGCAGCCTGAGGAATGAGAGACCAGCGACGAGATATGGTAACACCCAAACACCCATCTCGGTCCGTAGGACGGACGTGCCTCCCACGACCCAAACTACTCCCGATCAGTCGGTCGCTGGAGACAAGGAACCAAGGGACCCAAACAGGGAATGTCCCATACACAAGAAGCCACACCCACTCAACAAGTGCTTTGGGTTCAGGATGAAGTCCCTAGAGGAACGCAAGAGGTTACTTGGAGAATTCGGAGTTTGCTTCAGGTGCTGCGGTTCCACGACTCACCTAGCCAGGGACTGTAAAGAAGAGATCAAATGCACAGTGTGCGAAAGTGACAAGCACGTGACAGCGTTACACCCAGAGGTGCTGACACTCCACCAACTCAAGAACCCATCCTCCGTAGCGGAGCATGGCGGGGAGAAAGAAGAAGGAGAGTCAACATCCGTCACATCTCAGCGCACTGAGGTTTGCGGAAAAGAAGGTGACAAAATGTCCTGCTCCAAAATATGCCTTGTCGCAGTGCACCCCCAGGGACAACCTGAGAAGGCTATTCGGATGTACGCAATCCTCGACGACCAGAGCAACCGATCGCTGGTCAGGTCAGAGTTCTTCGACATGTTTAACATACAAGACGGTGCTTCTCCTTACACTCTCAGAACGTGCGCAGGGCGAATGGAGACCACAGGGAGAAGAGTGAATGGCTACACCATATGCTCAATAGACGGCAAAGTGAACATGCCCCTTCCCACACTCATCGAGTGCAGCCATATGGCCACAAACAGGGACGAGATTCCCACACCAGACATGGCACGCCATTACCCGCACCTCAGAGAAATAGCCAACTACATCCTGCCGGTAGAACAAGGTGCCAAGATCTTGCTGCTGCTCGGTAGGGACATCATGAGGGTACATAAAGTCCGTAAACAGCTTAATGGACCCCACAACGCGCCATATGCCCAAAGGCTTGACCTAGGATGGGTGATAGTGGGCAACGCGTGCACCGACAAAGAGCACGGACGAGACTATGTTGACGCCCGCAGAATGGTGGTAACAGAATGTGGACACACATCCCTCTCTGAACCATGTCTTGGCCATCTCCAAGTGACCGAAGGGCCAAGCGAAAAGAAAAGACAAGGTCATAGCCCTGAGGTCAACAAAAACATCCTTGCATCGGGGGGTTGTGACAATGGCCTAGGATGCTTAGCGGTTCAGATAACCAAGGATGACGAGTCGACTCCACTGAAGGAAGAAAGTAACCTCCCAAAGGGGACCGACAAAGGGGTCATCCAAAAGACATTAAACACGATCCTCTCGCGAGCAATGGCACGGCTAGGACGTACAGTCGTTCCTCTCCACAGAGTATCCAGCGATAAAGCAGCCAGCTGTCACGGCTGGCATAACCGCAAAAGATTGCGCCCTACAGGTGAAGCCACAGTGTCAAAAAGACTGTCCTCTCACACGTCTAAAAAAAGACAATCTCAGAGACATCTCATAAAGGGATTTACTAGGGCAAAAGAGACTGTTTTTCGTCATGTCCAAGGAGAGAACAACCTCCTGAAGGCAGTCAACAAAGAGATACAAAGGCGTATCACCAAAATACGTGGAAACGTTCTCTTGCAAGAGAAATGCACCAATGACTTAGGGTGCACAGCGTTCCAGACCACAAAGAACGACGACAAGCAAACACTATTGATGGGAGATAGAGAATTCCTGATGTCAACGGTCAAGGTGCTCGCCAGAAACTAACCTGGCAATTGGGCGGACCCGCTACCATTCCGTTCACCAAGAAGGCGCTTCCCAAACAATGGAGAACATGCCATCTCTACGTTCACTTCGCACCTCTGCGACCTACAAAGGGAACCAGAGACCAAAAACAACTTTGTGGCCTTCATCCAGAAGATATTCCTTACCGGCCACGCAAAGCCAGCACCTCTAATGAAGGAAGGTGAAGAATGCACCAATTGGAATCCTCCAATCATCTGGGGCCTACCACCTTCAGGAACCCGATCAAATCCGGGTAGTGTTCAGCCCCAGCGCTCAGCTTCAGGGAGTCTCCCTGAACTACGCCCTCTTTACCGGACTAGATTCGACAACCAGTCTTCCAGGAGTGTTGTTCCGCTTCCGCAAGGGGCCAAAAGCCATCTCCTTCTGCCAAACGCCAGGTGATAGAGCGACAGGCTACCACGACTGGCATACCTACAAGGGGATGCATTCTGTGGGTAAAACTACAGAGACAAAAAGACTGTTCTCTCACAAGGCTAAAAGGAAACAGTGCCAGAGACTTTTACACAAAGACATTGTGAAGCAACCAGCAAACCTGGAGCTGTGCATCCACCCTGCATCCTTTGCCAAAGAACCTTGACCAAGGGACCTTGATACCAGTGATACCGGCCGGTGTCACATCGCTATGTGGACATGGACTCTTGCATTGTTTGAGAATGTGATGTTATCTTTGTTATGCATTGCACATATGTTCCACATAGTCTGTTATATAGTGGTATCTACAGATACCAGACGGGGAGTGTCATGGAACAAGAACTACATTTCTGACTCACCCCCCTCTCTCCTTTGCAGCTTCTGCCTGCCAGATCTTATTCTCAGCTGCATGGAGTTTGCACACACATACTGTGCCTGTGTAACTTGCAACAATGTTGTATTTCTTGCCTCTGGGCATAGAAGCAGTGAGCTGCTACTGCAGCCCCTGAGATACTCACCAGAATGGGCTAGTCTGCCCCCCCTCCTGTATGGCCTAGATAGTCTGTCCCAAGGCTATTCCCTTTACCCACACTGCCCCTCACTTCCTTTTCCACCCTGGAGACAGTGAGTACAGAACCCCTTCTCTGTTCATCTCCCATGGTGAGGCCATCTCTTTTTACCGGTTTCTAACTAATAATCACCACTACATACCACCCACAAGTATCTGTGTTCTGCTGCTTTTCCCAATAAAGTGGAGGAAATATTACAGGGCTTGGAGTGATTTAAAAGGGAACTGTGTTAATGCTATCGGGAGCCATTCGCACATCAAACGTGACCCTGGCTTCAGAAAAAATGTAGAATTATACATTGTCACCTAAAAATAAGAAAGAAAAAGAAAAGGGTGGGGGGGGGGGTGTAGTGTTGCTTCTTTAAAGGAGTTGGGAGATTGAGGACAGAGCTAATAATGATCAATTGGTTATGGGGAATTTAATACCCCTTTTATTACTGCAGTTATGCTATCAGGCTGTCACAAGAAACTGGTACAGCTATCAGACCATAATATCTCAATGGAGTCAGTCAAGCTGTCACAGTATTTTGAAACCTATTCCACTGAACTTTTCTTACTGTAGATATGATTAGGGATTCCGGTTTTCTATGTTTGTTTTTTCATAAAATCTGTGTTTCTTTATTTTATTTCTGTGTTTTTATTGTATTGAAAAATGTCAGTGTTAACAATGTTAAAAAAAAATTGACACGCATTTGAATTTGACATTTATCCGTGCGGCTTTTTGTTGTTGTTCCCATACTCCAGCGAGATGCCTTTGTCTCTTTCCTGCGCACGGGGCGCCAGAGGTGGAATTTAATAGGAAAGGATGCTTCGTTTACAGTGTTTATTGGTTTTAACTAAAAGTGCAAGATGATCAGTCATGGTGTTTTTTTTCCTGTGCTTTTCAGTTACAACCTACAACCGGAATCTCTACATGTGATGTATCCATGCTCATGTAACATATATCAGTATGGTGGGATTTTACTGCAGTATTTCCCATTTACAGTAAGGCACAAACCAGTGCAAACCCAATTATACTGCATTATGTGCTGAACTTGACTCACTGCAGATATGGATGCAATAAAATTCACATCATGTGGTATGTGTTCGCGGCTGAGTTTTCCAATTAAAAAAAATGGACAAAATCTCACCAACCTGATATGTTAGAGGAGCATCTACAAATCAACAGTACCTATTCAGCAGCATTTAGTATCTTTTTGGGGTCCTGTCCTGTGCCTGTTGAAGATCAGCTGTACCTATTGTACAGTATCTACTTCTGGGAGTGTGACATTGCAGGGCAGTGCTGCCCTCCTGTCCCCATTTGTTGAAGCTCAGAACTTTCAGCCAATTAGGCCGCGCTTATAGTGCCGGCGACGTCAGGCTGCGGTCGCTGGAAAAATCAAATTGAGATGACTTCCAGCGATCGCGACCAAGCCGTCGCGCTTACTATAAGCGCACGCGATGGCGACAATACATGTTTTGACACGGCGTCGCTGTCGCCGGCACTATAAGCGCAGCCTTACTGATTACATACTTAGGCCGCGCTTATAGTGCACGTGACGGATGACTTCACCCGTCGCCACCCGCAAAAGTTGAATTTCGCTTTGCAGCGACGTCGCAAGCGACCTGGCCATTGATTGGTTCAGAGGCTGTCACATGTGGCGACAGCCTCTGAAAATTTGACCGTCTTCCAAATTTCGCGCCGCCACGTTGCATCGCGCTTACTATAAACGCACACAAAAGCGGCAGTACATTTGTTTTGCCGCGACGTCGCCGGCACTATAATCGCAGCCTTAGAACATGTCAAATGAAAAGCAGGTCTCATCTGGTTGTATCACATTTATTTGATAAGCATAAAAGTAGATACAAATATGTGAGAACATGTATTACAATGCCTCTATAGACCGTTGTATACTCCTCTATCCCGCGGTGAAGTCCCGCAAAGGAACCAAAGTGACAAGTGTCCAGTTACTGTATGTTGGGGGGACTGGGTGACATTTAAGCATCAGTCGGCGCCACTTCCGGTCTTCAGGGTGTAGTAAGATGGCGACTCCCTCTGCTGCAGCGGGGCGTGGGCCAGTCCTGCGGCTGCTCGCGTTGCATGGTTACCGGCAGAACGAGCGGAGCTTCAGGGAGAAGACGGGAGCGCTGCGGAAAATCCTGAGGGGCCGCGCCGAGATAGTGAGCTTCAGCGCCCCGTTACTGGTGCCAGAGCCTGGTGAGTAGCCGGGTACCGTGAGCAGGAAATGCGTCACTGGAGGGGGTGCCCTATGCTGTGCTACAAGTGGTGTGTGTGCCGAGCTCCCGCTAATGTTAGGACGTGCTACCTATTGAGAAATGACAACATAATGCATACATCATCTGGAGTGAATCACTGAAAGCTGTGACGCCATACAACATAAGCATTTGTCCTATTTCTGTTTGTTCACTTAGAGCACACACCCCCCTCCCCCCAATTAGGGTCAGTATGGTTATTGGATAATAGTGATTTATATAGATATTAGATAGCGAATGTTATTTTCAAATAGCCTAATAATTGTCACACCTCACAGTTTCCAATGAAATAAGTAGCTACCTCGATGCCTGTCAGTGACCTTAATCAGTTTATATACAGTGAATGCTGTACACTTGCTGACTGAATAATCTTCCAGTGTGTATTGTATCCCCATGCAGTGTGAATAGAAGCCGTATAGTGCAGTGGTGATATTTGCATTCAGTAGGAATGTGGTTATAAAATTAGGGTGACCAGACTTCCCGGTTTAGCCGGGATAGTCCTGTTTTTTTTGTCCTGTGTCCTGAATGCTATCTAAATGTCCCGGTTTTTGGCTGGCAAGCCAGCCACCCCTATGCTATCGCTGCTTTCCAGCATGTGTGGTGGGCGCTTGCCGGACGCGCTTGCAAGGTTGGCGCGCAACTTTGTCCAGGGAACCTTCAGCCTTGCGCTCCCCCCGCCCCCACAATTAACTTTTGATAATTAATATTGTGCATTGAATAAATATTCTGCATTTATAATAACAGATTTATTTTACATTAAAAAGGAAAATGATACTGATTATATATTCTCATTGTACTGTGAGGTGGGGTGTAGTTATGTGAGAGGGAGGAGAAGGAGCTATGGGTCTGGGGGCAGGAAAGGGCTCAACAGAAAATGTGTTGGGGGGGGGGGGGGCTCTTAACTGCAGCCTTGGTGGATAGGGGGGCCTGTCATTTCCTCCAGCTTCCAGCCTCTCTGTAGACTGAGGCACCTCTGTGGATCTGGCACATGGGGTCATCAGCAGGGGCCCCAGGCCCCCTTACTCACCAGACCCGGCACAGTTTTCCCTGCTGTTCCCCCCCCCCCCCCAACCCCCGCAGCCCTGCAGATATACGAACCCCCAGTTTTTTGCCTTTTGCCACCCCCCAAATTTTGCCACTCTAGGCAAATGTGTAGTTTGACTACTGGTTAAACCGTCCCTGATATTATGTGTCTCATAAACATGTCTGAAAATCTGCCCCTCTCCATGTAATGATTAACCACCTCCTTTATGCCATTTCAGCAATGTCCATATAAATGAGAGAAGAAATAATAAAATTTTAGCTGGACAGTCCCACTTATCTCAAATTAAAATGATTAAACATCAATGCTTATAGCAAGCATGAGGGGTGGGGGGGGGGGGGGGGTGAGAGGAATGGACATTTCATTTTTAACTTGCATGAGGGGTGGGGAGAGGAATGGACATTTCATTTTTAACTTGAAAGGACAATGCTTTTCAATGTACCCTTAGCCTAAACTGTCTCTTCAGGAAACTGCAGGACGTGGGCAGGAATTGTGCATGTGCAAGTTCCTGCTTAACACAAAATATAATAAAGCGAAGTGATAGATGAAATCAAACCTCTCCCATGTTTTTTTTTTTTTTTTTTTAATTTATTTTTTATTTTAATAAGCAGGGGAAAGGTTGCTTTTCCAATGGAAGGTGGGCGGGTAATGCTCAACACTGTGATTATTACACAAAAGGAGGTTCCTCTTTATTTTGGACACATGAAAGGTAACATAATCTCCATAGTCGAGGTGTAATAAAGGGCGCATCCTATCCACACTTTACAGTACCCTGCATATAGATTGTTTAGTTGCATCTGGTGATTCCATGGATCTAATCAGTGTCTCTTTCCCCAGATACCAGTTCCAGTGGTGAAGGCTCAGGCCCTGCCCAGGATGAGCCCCGAGGTTGGTGGTTCTCAAACCCTCACAACAACAGCTTTGATGCCATGGAAGAGGTGAAGAACTGTGCAGGTTTAGAGGAGTCTTTGCAGACTGTGGCCAAGGCCCTTTGTGAGCTGGGGCCCTTCAATGGCATCTTGGGATTCAGCCAAGGAGCTGCGCTGGTGGCCATGCTATGTGCTCTGAAGCAGCGAGGAGATACCCGCTTTCAGTTTGACTTTGCTGTGCTGGTTGCCGGCTTTAAAAGCCGTTCTTCTCAACATGAGGAATATTACCGGGAGCCCATCGCGGTTCCCTCCCTGCACGTCTATGGCGAGACTGACCGCGTCATCCCAGGGAACATGAGCCAAGACCTTGCCTCCCACTTTGAGAAGCCGGTTATACTCACACATGCAGGAGGGCATTTTGTGCCAGCTACTTCCCTGCAGAAAAAAGTGTACTTGGAGTTTTTGGACACGGTCTGCACATAACGAGTTGATGGTGGATATTTTAATAATAGTGGCTCATGGACTTAATACCTTGCAGAAATGAAAGATGAAACATGATCCCACTGTAACGGTTAAAGCAATATTTTTTTTTTATTGCGGGTAATATTTCACCCAGTGACAACCTGCTGCAGTTTTTGGCAGCACTGAATAAAACGGGATTTGGAAAAAGATTAATAAACGTTATTAACCTGTCCAGTGCTGGATGAGCATGCAGTGTTATGCATTGCAGGTCTTCTCGGCACAGAAGAAACCTGAGGAAGTAATTTGGATTTCCAAGCAAATGTCATCCCAAGATTTCCACTCACTTGCTGGCGTTGTCTAGATACATCTGCATTGCTCTGAGAGCCTCTATTTTCACAACCAGGAATGGCCACACTTCAGATACGATCACATCCATCACAGGCACAGCCTCACAAGCAACTACAGTATAATGTCACTTCTCCACCCCTCCTCTCAAAAGCTTATTTTTTTTTTTTTTTAAGGTTCGTTTCCCCACAGCAATTAAAAAACTGAATGTCAACTGTGTACAACCTACTGATGTGAAAAATGAAAGCAAATGTATGATGGGCTGCTTTAAACTATTCAGTGCTGATTTTCTTTGCCACGTGGGCTGAGATCTTCCTGATTTAGTGCCCTTCACGAGAGTGATAAGCAACCTTAGAACAAGGTTATGGCCATCTAATATACCCACGCACCTTAAAAGGCTGCTTATTAGCCAAATGTTTTATATGAATAAGAAAATCTGAGACTTTTTCAATGTTGCCAAAGAAATGGCCCTGATCTATAATTCAGACACTAATGTGGTTTGGGGAGAATAATATGTATTTGCTTGTGGTACTGTCGATTAAGAGGAACAGGGCAGACTTGTGAATGTGGACACCAGGTGAAGTACACCGCTTCATCATGTGGGCATCTCTCTTTAAACATTAAATACTTATTTGATGTGAAATCAATGTGCTTGGTGCTTTGTCTACAGATGACCCTCCGGTGACCTTTTTCACTACAATGCACAATCAAATCCATATGGCTTTGGCTCCGTGTCCATAGACATACTGTTCTTAATCTCTACAGACACCGTGCAATAGCCAATTGGTGATTGTTTCAAACAAAAAGGGCTAGGCCAGTTCTTTCACTGTCCACTCACATGGTGACAACATTGGTTGCAAGAAAAAAATGTTGTGTTGGTAAGGTAACGAGGCATTTCGACAGGATCCTGGAAGAAATTAGCGAGAGAACATTTCTAGAAGGACCTCTAACTATATCGTAGTTTTTTTTAATCCATGGAGAGGTTGCAGTGTTTTTTTTTTTTTTTATTTATTTTTTAAGCTGAATATGTCTAATAAGTGAACTTGGAAGCTGTGTATAAATTAATACTAAAATTTGCCCATGTTGTGCCGGTACACTTTAGCAGTTGGGAGGAGTTCTTGACAGAACCGTGGCACTCCAGAAACATCTGTAAGGCCTCGTCCATGGTTGCTGCTTGCTGGCTAGGGCGCGCTCCCGCTCAGCACTGAGCCCCTACAGCCGCAATTAGAGCGGCTTTAGTAGGGGATCGCCTACGCTTCCGCAAGCGCGCGGAAGCGTAGGTCTTAGGGAAATTTAAAATGTCCCCGCTTGCCGGAGCGCAGGGCCGGTCACGTGAGCGGTTCGCCAATGAGGGCGAACCAGCTGTGACGTCACTGGCCCGCCCCCTGACGGCGAGCAGGGAAAGCACCCGCAAGGCCAGGGAAAGCACCTGCTTTCCCTGAGCCTCAGCGCGCCAGCGGGAAGCTTGGCCGAGGCCTTAGGCCTGGATTATACCAGATGCCGCTGAGCAGCAGTGTGATCCGGTGATGTCACCCTGCGCTGCTGCCGAGCGGCCTCTTGATAATACGGGGGAGGAGAAGCGGAGATGGGGAGGCGTGGCCGTGAGCTGTTCACTTTCATTGGCTGAACTGCTCACGTGACGCGGCCGTCGCCAGCCAGAAACAATTTTCCAAATCACTTCAGGAGTCCGCTCCAGCGGCGCGCTGGTATGGTTACTTTAGTTGTATTTTGTTTTACGGCCACTGGTGATTTTTGGTATAATCACGGCCTAACTTGCCTCGGTGCACACGCATTTAAGTGAAACTTCTTTGTCTTTTGTCACTGTTTTGTCACAGAAATTGTATTTGGTGATGTTTTTAATTAAAAATCAAAATACAATTTCATTGACAAAACGCAAAGAAGTTTGACTTAGAATGCGTGTGCTCGGCACAGCCCCCCCCACCCCCCTCCCCTCTATTGGCTATTTGCACTAACTGTGAATTCCTTGTGTGTGGTCTCATCTCCGTGTCTTCTTCTCCTGGTGCTGCTGCCCATGCGCGACACACTGTCAACTGCTGAGCTCCAGAGGCCTCTGCGCATGCACACCGGCCGGATTATTCTTCTGCGCGTGCGCCAAAGCCCGAGGACTCTTCTGGACTCTGCACTTGATAGCGGCGATTGCCGCATGTGCGAGCTGACAGTGCTGAGGGCAGCTTCTGCGCACGTGCGGCCCGACTGCATCATTTGCCAGCAGTGACGTCACTTCCATAACCTACTTCCGTCTCAAGAAAGAGATTTGGTCCCAGCAAAGAAGTTTTACTTTAAAAAGCAAGGGCTTGCTTAGAGCAACGTGAACCGTTGGTTGCTTGGCAACCACAGTAAATCCCGGAAGTGCAGAGCATTGTTCTGGAGCAGCAAGCCCAGGGTACACCAGGGTTGTCCCAGGCAAACTGAGGAAACAATATGGCCGTCGGTGTTGTGGCTTACTCTGCCAGCCAATAGACCTCAAGGTAGTCTCATTCCCCAGATAATGCAGCACTCTAGAAAAAGATCAGTGTTTGAAAATTATTCTTACATGTTCAATTGGGTGAATATATGGAAAGATAAAACACACCAAGGATAAGTAAATGCGAAAATTGTATTAAAAGATTCACAAGCAGTTTCTGAAATGTACAATTAAAAACCTAATACGGATCTCCAAAGGGTAGGTTCTGTGGTTCATAGGTTGTGTTCAGCAGAGACAGAGTACACCAGGTCCCTGAACCAACCAAGGAGCACTAAACTCCAGGAGCGTCCGTCAGTACAAGTGTCTGTACAAGCGTGATCACAGACCCTGACGCAAACCTCAACGCGTTTCGCATGCAGCTGTGCTTCAACAGATATATATATATATATATATATATATATATATATATATATTATATATATATATTAAAAAAAATGTATTATTATAACACCTCTTCCCCCCCCCCAGCCCAAAAAAAGAAGAGGCGCCACACCACAATGATCCAAATGTCTAGTCAGGTGTTGCTTATGTGCAGGTGATCAGTGTCTCGTTTCTCAGGGTGATGGCATTCGTGCAGAGCTGGTATGGTGAGCATTAGACGATATGAAAAAGGGCGCCGGGAACTTTTCTGTTAACTTTTATTCACAGGAACAACATACTGTATACATTTTTTCCTTGGTTTGGTCAAGCAGCATTTTCCAAAGGGGCACATTGTTTCCTTTATTGTCACTATCTGTGGCAATCCAATGCTGGATGATGGCTGCTCCTTCCAACAATGGGATCCGTAGGCAGGATGCCCTCTTGTATGAAGATGCCCACCCTATCAGAGCTTCTCGGGGGTGTTACTGTGAGGCCCTTACTGAGGATCTCCTATAGAGTACCTGTCCACCCCCTCTTGGGGGTGGAACCCGCCTCAGGACCATATTTAGGAGGGACACTTTCCCTAAACTAGAAAATAACAAAGGGGTCCTGATACTAACACACACAGTTACAGACTCACACGACTTACATTATTTACATCCCTCACCTTGGTCTCCTGCTGGGATCTGAAGTAGAATATTCCAACCCCACTAGAGAAACCCCATAGTGACATCACTAGTCTCTATGATGACTGGGGGAGGGGTATGACATTCTACTTAGTAACATTATTTAAAGACATCACTAGGCACCTTCTAGAAGGTGGCTGTGGCTAGGTTTCTTCCCACACCCTGTGATGGGAGGCTGTTGTACTGTATCTACCCATACAATTAACCCCTCTACGGTTCATTAACTCTCATCAGGACATTTATGATACAGTGTACATATACAGTATAGAGAGAGGCTGGTTACTGGTTGGTTGATTGATATAGTAGCACATTGCATATATTAGCATTTGGAGCAATGATGCACTAAATTATTGAATAAATCAAAATGTGCAAAGGGAGCACATTGAGACAAAGCAGAAGATATGGGTTTTTTTCAGAGGCAGTGGAAGTACCAGAGGGTGTTTTGGCTTTACAAAGCTTTGTCTGTAGTTGCATTAGAAAGGCATGTGGCATGTAACCTATATAATGAAAGGCATGTGGCATGTAATATATACAAGGTAAATGTAGGTGTGCCAACATACAGCAAGTGTGCAAGTATATATACTTGTAGGTGTTTCTTTCTTTTTAAGGCACGAGTTCCTCATTTTAGTTCAATATTCTTCCTACAATTCATATAATAATCATCATCAGCACAGTAAATAAATATCAGTACAGTGTTGAAATGGTGCTCAGTCAGTCTCTGTACTCTATGGAATTTTCCAATATTAAGTCAATAATGTCCTCAAATGCCTATAGTGATCCACATACACTGCCCGGGTATAAATGCTTGGAAGAATTCATGCCTAGTGGTGCCCACCACAGTATATAGCGCAATCTATGACTCACCTCTGCAAATTTTAAGGGAATTTGGTGCGCAAACTGGGGGGCGCGGGCGGTTGCAGAGGCCCTCACTCTTCCCCAAGTCATTTAATTTAATGTAGGACACGTGATTAGTGTTTAAATAGACAAAACATTTAACCAATAATACAATGTGGTTGTCTAAAATTGATCTTTGTTTAAAATAAAATAAAAATTAAAAAATTAAAAAATAAAATAAATAGAAAATCTATATATATATATATATATAATGGAGAAGGGAAAATGTATATACCTTGGTTAAAAGCCTGAATTCGGGCTTGGATGGAAAGATCTGAATAAAAACCACTTCCTAAAATTAAAAAGTTTTTAAATGGAATTCTGTTGTTATGGTGGGATGAGGGATGTGAAATAAAAGATGTGAGAACGGTGGGGGCAGGTGATTGGCGCGCTCTTGCGCAGCCTGCTGCCAAACAGGGACGGTTGATGCTGTTAGTGCAGTACTATGCAGTCTACTGTCTGGCTAAAAATAGTGATGCTGGTTTGGCAGTGTTCGTTGTATTAAAATGTTGCCGGAAGCAGTAGCTTCCTACTCCTTCTATTTGGGGTGGTATGTGGTGCTAGTTTTAGTAAAAGATTATAACAAGATAAAATAGCAGTGTAGCCTCATTAAAAAGGGTCTTAATTTCGCACCTGCAGCTGCTGCAAGTGGTTTCAACCTTTACATAGACGCACACAAATTTATACGACAACTCACACTAAAAAAATTCTTCTTATCTAAAGATGCACAAAGTAGGGAAATCGTAAACAACAGTACACCTTCGGTAATAGAAGAGGACACTTTCAAACACACATCCCTAAAAGAGAAATCCAAATTTTACCCAAGCTGGGCTAAAAGCCATAATATAGAGACGTTTCATCAAAAAATACAAGAAGACTTCGACAAACTGACTAAAGATAACAGAAGTAAAATTAAACACAATTTAACACTCAAGGAGAAGACTGCGCTAAAACAACTAGAGGATGATAAATCTATCACGATCAAGCAGGCAGACAAAGGGGGGGGAGTAGTCATTATGGACACCACTAACTACAGACAAGAAGCAGACAGGATTCTCTCGGACACTACGACTTATGAGAATCTCAAAATAAATCCCCACAAAAACTTCTGCACAGAATACTTAAATCACATTGATAAGGGTAAAACAATAGGGGTTATTAATGATAAAGAATACCAATATCTAAATGTAAAATTCCCCGTGATGCCAATCTTCTACTTCCTACCCAAAATACACAAAAGCCTGACAGCGCCTCCAGGGAGACCAATCATCTCGGGGATAGGCTCTCTCACTTCACGACTTTCAGAATATATAGACATCTCCCTACAACCTTATGTTGTGGAGATGAAGTCATACCTTAGAGATACAACACAAACTATCAATTTGATAGAACAAGTAACATGGAGCTCAGATTTCATACTTTGCACATGTGATGTGACATCCTTATATACATCAATCAATCACGAAGACGGCATCTCAGCTATAGATAGGACACTCAGCAACGACCCAAACATGCACATAGAACAAAAAACATTTATCTTAGAAAGCATTAACTTTATTTTAAAACATAACCTTTTTAACTTCGATGGGAAACATTTCCTCCAAAAATGCGGCACGGCAATGGGTACAAAATTTGCACCCAGCTACGCTAATCTTTTTATGGATATCTGGGAACAAGACACTATCTGGTCCCCACATGAATTCAGCGCAGATCTAGCGCTATGGCGAAGATACATAGATGACGTCTTCTTCATCTGGCAAGGGAGCGAAGTAGATTTGAAACGTTTTCTGGAATATATCAACACAAATGAACTTAATCTAAAATTCACAGCTTGCACAAACCTAATCTCAATAGACTTCTTAGATCTCACCATCTATGTTGAGAATAACATACTAAAAACTAAAACATACTTCAAAAAAGTAGATTGCAACAACTACCTACTAAAAACAAGCTGCCACCACAGAAAGTGGCTATCCAACATACCCCCAGGCCAATTCCGCCGAATTAGGCGAAATTGCAGTGACAATAACGTCTTTAGAGAACAAGCAGGTATCCTAAAGGATAGGTTTGTCAATAAAGGGTACAATGAAAATACGTTAGAAGAATCCATTAATAAAACAAGCCTCCTGCAAAGAACTGACATTCTTAAACCATCACACAAACAACAAAGAGAAGACTTCAATGCTCCATTCTTAACCCAATACAGCCAGGATTCGGGCAAAATTCAACAAATACTAAACAAACACTGGCACCTTTTACTAGGGGATGACACTTTAAAAAATTACCTCCCAGAAAAACCAAGGGTCATTTTTAAACGAGCTGACAATCTAAAAACGAAGCTAGCGCCAAGTCTGTTTAGAACAGACAACACAAAGAAGGAGAGCAATTGGCTAGCAACAGCAAAAGGTTTTTTTAAGTGCAGCACCTGCAAAGCCTGCAAACAGGGCTCCAGCGACAAAATAAAATTCTCATCCAAAGTAACAGGCGAAGAATTTAAAACTACACAGTTCATCAACTGCAAGAGCGATTACGTAGTTTATCTATTAAACTGCCCATGTGGACTACAGTATGTCGGCCGTACAAGCCGACCATTAAAGGTTCGCATATTAGAGCACATTGGGAACATTCGAAGACAGCTTCTGACCCACAGCGTGTCCAAACATTTCTCAATAAAACATCAAGGAGACCCCTCCGGGCTCACCTATAGAGCCATAGAACAGATCCCACCCCTCTGGCGAGGAGGCGATAGACTAACCAAACTAGCCAAGAAGGAAACCCTATGGATCTACAAATTAAAAACGCTAGCACCCCTAGGACTCAACATCGATATAGATATTGGGGCATTCCTAGAGTAAAGATTGCGTTCCATTCAAGATACACTATATTAATCATGTTTTCCCTTCCCTTTTCCCACCTTTTTCCCTTTCTTTCTCCCTTCCTATTTCCGCCTTCCCCTTCCCTTTTCCCCTCCCTTTTCCATATCTTATCTCTCTTCTTTCTATTTTCACCCTGCATCCCACCCCTTCCTCTACCTCCCTTTGCACTAGTACCGGCGCAACTATGAGGATTCACCAACACTTATGTCAACTTACCTCCAAATGTACCAGCAAACATGGTTTTGAATATCAGCATCTATGTAGCCTAACCCACTAAGCACACAAGACATAGAGTGACTATGACCCTGGAATCGAATCCCCGACAAATCACACACAAGAACACACAGGTATTTAAAGTCTGAATCATGATGACAGATGACTTAAATACCAATTCATACTATCTCCAATTAAAACACATAATAATGTTTGTTTTAAACCCGTAACTCTTAAAAAATTCTGATATATATTTATTTGATATATTATTTTTAAAGTATACATTTTATATTTCATTTTTAGAACGCTGTGAAGCATTTTAAATTTAAAAGCTCTAGTGAAGATATGTATGAAGTGACTAAATTTTGTATGAGATTATATACTGCTTTTTAGATATGTATATATATTTTTTCTATCCCCCTGACTACCAAACTATCTTCTACCAAAGTATAGAGCTATGTGAACCTACATGGGGATTCAAGTACAAGGTTTTAGTACAATACAATCCATTTACAGCACTCATTTTAAAGGAACCTGTATAAAGAAGTATGCATTTTTCTTATATATATATATTTTTTCTTTTAAGTTCTCTTATGTTTTTTTTTTTTTTTTTTTTCTTAGAATTTCACTCATGTATTTTTTGTATGTATTCCTTATGCATTTTGTATTATCTACTAATTGGCACACTCATATATGAGACAATCAAGCTCCATACGAAGGAGTGATATCACATGTGCACAATTAAATGCTTGACCCAATTTTATGACTGTATAAATTTTATATCCACAATGCATTTACCCTGTCTCTCCTCCATTCGCCCATTACAGTCAATGTACACAATAAATAAGACCACCATTGGATGTAATAGTGTAATTGCATAGATCATATACTGATTGTAATCAATCAATCAAGCAGCTTCTTCAAACCTATAAAAAGGGAAGATCCAGGGCATCCGGCAGGAACCTGACGAAGCATCATTGCGAAACGCGTAGTTCCCTGCCGGAGCCCATTACCTGAAGGACCCAGCCAGCCTGTTGACATCCGGTAAGCCCTCCCCTTCCGGTTCCCGCCATCGGACGCGATCACGGGGGATACACCGGTCGGAGGAGCGCCATCGGACGATCGAGCTGAGGCTGGGCTGTTGCCTAAGCTGTATTGTAAGTGTTTTTCCTGTTTGCTGTTTATGCACTTAATAAACTTATTTTTCACCCACTCACCGGTTTTTGGCCCTTTTTTCCTTTGAATCGGGCACCCGGGAGAGAAGTCACTTACATACCGCCTCCATTAGGAGGAGTAGACAGTCACCCCTACACCAGAAACTCTATTTTATCTTGTTATAATCTTTTACTAAAACTAGCACCACATACCACCCCAAATAGAAGGAGTAGGAAGCTACTGCTTCCGGCAACATTTTAATACAACGAACACTGCCAAACCAGCATCACTATTTTTAGCCAGACAGTAGACTGCATAGTACTGCACTAACAGCATCAACCGTCCCTGTTTGGCAGCAGGCTGCGCAAGAGCGCGCCAATCACCTGCCCCCACCGTTCTCACATCTTTTATTTCACATCCCTCATCCCACCATAACAACAGAATTCCATTTAAAAACTTTTTAATTTTAGGAAGTGGTTTTTATTCAGATCTTTCCATCCAAGCCCGAATTCAGGCTTTTAACCAAGGTATATACATTTTCCCTTCTCCATTATATATATATATATATATAGATTTTCTATTTATTTTATTTTTTAATTTTTATTTTATTTTAAACAAAGATCAATTTTAGACAACCACATTGTATTATTGGTTAAATGTTTTGTCTATTTAAACACTAATCACGTGTCCCCCATTTTTCTCTTTTCATCCTGTGAGCAAAAAAACCCATGCGCTGACCGATCCATCGATTCTACTGCCATTTCAAGAAGATTCCGGGCTTTATCTTCTCTACAGGTCCAGCTGCAGAAAACAACAAGGGCAAGTATACACTACCCCTTATTTTGGTTATACATTAAAAATAGGCCATACAACAAGCCTAAGAAATAAGGGAGCGCCCCAGCCTCTATTCTTTTCTGTCATTTAATTTAATGACAGGGGATCGCGTGAGGCCTCTGCAACACTTACCTTGATTCAGCCAGCTGTGTGACGCATCGCCATGGCAACGCGGCATCAAATGACCCCTGCACGCCGGAAAGCAAGGTAGGGGGGGGGGGCACTGCTGTGGGTGCGTGATAATACCCTTCCCACCTCAGTACTGGGGACTGACCAGGTCTGCGGGCATACAGGCGTTACAATTTCGTACTGATCCCCAGTACGTTGTTGGCTTTCTTTTACTCTTTGTGATTGAAAAAAACTGAGAGTAATTGCTTGACCAGTGTTTCCCAACCGGGGGCGGCTCTGCTTTGGGGTTCCTGAGAGAATCAAAGGGTGCTGTGGGATTTCCCCGATCTCACTGAGCAGGGCCGTTGCTAGGTGACTGGGCAGTTTGCTGCATTACCTAGCAGCAGCCAATCAGGAGGCGGTGTCAGGAGCCAGCGGGGTGTGACTAAGCAGAGGAGGAAGTAGCATGGACCAGAGAGATGTGAGGCTGTGTGTGTCTGTCCTGTGTGTATATGTTCTGGCCTGTTGTGGTCGTGTTGCCCATTGTAGGGTTGCCAGGTGTCCAGTACTGAACTGGACTGTCCTGTATTTGGACACTGTCATTTACTCATTACCAGTAAAAAATGAAAGGTAATACTGGACATGCATGTGTATACCGGTATTACCTCTCTGGACATAGTGACCTGACCTGCTTGGGGGGGCCGCGGGATTTCCCAGAGCAGGGAGAGAGCAGTGCTGTTGCTAGGGGGCTGGGCAGCTTCCTCCATCCTCATTCGGTGCTGCTTGGTAATGCAGCCAATCAGGAGGAGATGTCAGGAGCCTGGTGTGGGGCCAAGGAGAGGAGGAAACAGCACGGAGCGAGATTGGTCAGGGGTATGTGAGCGTAGAACGTGTCGCACCTTTCACCATTTTATCTAGAATATTTGGAGAAGCCACCTGGCAACCCCGTGTGTGTGTGTGTGGGTGGGTTTTCTGTGACTTTCTGCCCCATCTGACTCTCTGTTTCTCTCTGTCCTGTATTTTCTGTGAATAGAACAGAGAAACCCGGGCGCTACCTGGAACTAAATTGGAGTTGGAATGGGGTATACTATCCACCTTGAGAGTGGGCAAAGTGTCCCTCTGTTGCTGTTCCTCCTGCGACTCAAACCCCAAAGGAGGATCTACCCAGGATCCTTCAAAGATAGAGGAGACAGAAAAAGGGGGGATGGGGGAGCACAGGTGGAATAGTATATAGTCTGAACTCAGATATGTGAGACTCTGAGCTGCTGGTGTGGGTGATGTGAATCTATATATAATCTCAAACACTCACACGGCCTTGTGCAAATGTCCGTGTGAGTGTTTGATTATACACCGTCTACCTCATAGATCACCCCCCACCTAGATTGTCCCCTTTTGCATGTCATCCCACTGTCGCTGAACCTGTATTCTTTAATTCTTTAATTCCGAGGGTAACAACGAATACCAGAAACAGAAGAACCAGCCCGGACGAGAGGGGGTGTACTCCAGAACAAAACAGGCGAATCCACACCAACGAAGAAGGAAAAGCACAGACGAGATCCTTAAAGAAAAGAACATAGGACGTAAAGATACCTTGATGCACACGCATTTGCACAAGGCCGTGTGAGTGTTTGAGATTATATATAGATTCACATCACCCACACCAGCAGCTCAGAGTCTCACATATCTGAGTTCAGACTATATACTATTCCACCTGTGCTCCCCCATCCCCCCTTTTTCTGTCTCCTGTATTTTCTGTGACCCTGTTCTGTTTTAGGGGTGTCTCAGCAACTGAGCACTGAGATTGAGGGTGCCCTGAGAGAAAAATTATTGAAAACCACTCTGCTATACCAAGGCTCCCACTTCAAATTGTACTATTGATTCACTAGCACTAATCACTGAGCTGGTAATGTTCTCTTGTAATCTCACTGTGGACACTTTTTTTGTAAATACGGTAAATACTGATGGTTACTTCTCCGTTATTAATTACCTGCTTGATTGGAAAATATTTGAAAGTGATTGAATGTGATTACCAGATAGACGCTCCCACAATAATAGAGCCTTTTTGACTCACTGTTATCAATTCACACAGCAGGCAAAGTCTCCCTGTAGTTATAACTTTGTAAATGTTGTATATTTCTTTATTATTACTAATTTCCACACTACTAATATTACCTGCCCACTAGCGCACAGCATTAAGTGACTTCTGCAGGGCGACCTCAAAGGATATCATTTTAATTAATTAGGAGATCATTTTAATTAATTAGGAGATCCCTTATTTTATTATTTGGTTATATTAAACACTAGCTGAGAGACCCGGCGTTGCCCGGGATGTAAATGCGTAATAGGTAGTATTATTTATAAATCGTGGAACAATAGGTGAGTATTTGTTGGAAAGGTTGGATAATAATTTTGAAAAGAAAGATGGAATAAAATGTAATACGATGTTGTAAAAAAATGGTTTATTGTGAACACACCACAGTACAATGTATATTTTGGTGACATAACAGATGTAAAAATGTGAGGCGTGTATCCTGCTAGGGTGTGAGGCGGCGGGTGGCGCGTGGGTTGTGAGTGCTGTCTGTGAGTGGGGGTCCTGCTAGGGTGTGAGGCGGCAGGTGGCACGTGGGTTGTGAGTGCTGTCTGTGAGTGGGGGTCCTGCTAGGGTGTGAGCGTGTGTGAGGCGGCGGGTGGGTGTTCAGTACGGGTGGCGCGTGGGTAGTGAGTGCTGGCTGTGGGTCGGGGTCCTGCTAGGGTGTGATGCGGTGGTTGTGTGGCGAGTGCGGGTGACAGCTGGTCAGTGATATTGTTGCGTAGGGGCAGGAGGCGCCAGGTGTGTGTCGAGTGTGTGGGGTGGGTGAGAGGCGGCGGGTGTGTGTCGAGTGGCGGGTGTCTGTTTAGTGCGTGCGGCGGCTGTGTGGCGCGGGGATGTGAGCGGTGGGCGGGTGAAAGGCAGAAGTGCGGGTGGGCGAAAGGCAGAAGTGCGGGAGGGCGGACGAAAGGCGTTGAAGGAGGGGAGGTGAGGTCGGAGGGGGTGGTGGGGGATGGTGAGGGGAGGTGAAGGGGGGGCGGAGGGGAGGTGAAGGGGGGGCGGAGGGGAGGTGAAGGGGGGGTGAGGGGAGGTGAAGGGGGGGTGAGGGGAGGTGAGGATGGGTGGTGAGGGGGGGGGGGGTGGGGGATGGTGAGGGGAGGTGAAGGGGGGGCGGAGGGGAGGTGAAGGGGGGGTGAGGGGAGGTGAAGGGGGGGTGACGGGAGGTGGAGGGGGTTGCCGGGAGGTGAAGGGAGGGGGGGGGGGGGTGACAGGAGGTGAAGGGAGGGGGGGGGGGTGACAGGAGGGGGGTGACAGGAGGCGTGAAGGGAGGAAGGGAAGGGGGAGGTGGAGGAGAGGAAGGGGGAAGAGGGAGGTGGGGCAGGAGGGGAAGGGGTGAGGAGAAGGGGGAGGGGGAAAGGGTGGAGGGGGGAGGTGGGGGAAAGGGTGAAGGGGGGGAGGTAAGGGTGAAGGGGGGAGGGGTGAAGGGGTAAAGGTGGGGGAGGGGAAAAGGGGGGAAAGGTGGGGGAGGAGGGAAAGGGGGGAAAGAGGGGTGGAGGGGGTGAAGGGGGTGGAGGGGGGGAAGAGGGGAGAGGGGGGATGGGGAAAGGGGGGAGGTGGAGGAGGGGAAGTGGGGAGGTGAGGAGGGTAAGGGGGGAGGTGAGGAGGGTAAGGGGGGAGGAGAGGAGGGGAAGGGGGGAGGTGGAGGAAGGGAGGAGGGGGGAGGTGGAGGAGGGGAAGGGGGAGATGGAGGAGGGGAAGGGGGGAGATGGAGGAGGGGAAGGGGGGAGATGGAGGAGGGGAAGGGGGGAGATGGGGGAGGTGGTGGGAAGAGGGGGGAGGTGGTGGGAAGGGCGGAAGAGGGGGGAGGTGGTGGGAAGGGGGGAGGTGGGAAGGGGGGGAGGTGGTGGGAAGGGGGGGAGGTGGTGGGAAGGGGGGGAGGAGGTGGGAAGGGGGTGGGAAGGTGGGAAGGGGGGGGGGGGGGTGCGAAGGGGGGGGGCGGTGGAAAGGGGGGGGGGAGGTGGTGGGAAGAGGAGGGAGGTGGTGGGAGGTTGTAAGGGGGAGTGAAGGGAAGGTGAAGGGGGGTTAAGGTGGGGTGGAGGGGAAGGGGGCGGGGGGGGTGGAGGGGAGGTGAAGGGGGGGGGTGGAGGGGAGGTTAAGGGGGGGTGTGGAGGGCAGGTTAAGGAGGGGTGGAGGGGGGGTGAAGTGGAGGGGATGTGGAAGAGAGGGGAAGTGTAGTGAGGTGGAGGGGAGGTGGAAGGGAGGGGAAGTGTAGTGAAGGGTGGGTGAGGGGAGGTGAAGGCCGCTCACTCACCCGTCCGGCAGCTCCCACGTGGATCTGAGGCGGGAGGCAGCGTGTTGTGGCCGCTCCCCCGCTGACTGTAGCGGCGCCGGGGGGGGGGTGGAGGGGAAGTGAGTGAGGGGAGGTGATCACTCCGCTCCCTCGCTGACTGTAGCGGCGCCGGGGGGGGTGAAGGGGAAGTGAGTGAGGGGAGGTGATCACTCCGCTCCCCCGCTGTGTGTAGCGGCGCCGGGGGGGGTGGAGGGGAAGTGAGTGAGGGGAGGTGATCACTCCGCTCCCCCGCTGAGTGTAGCGGCGCCGGGGGGGTGGAGGGGAAGTGAGTGAGGGGAGGTGATCACTCCGCTCCCCCGCTGAGTGTAGCGGCGCCGGGGGGGTGGAGGGGAAGTGAGTGAGGGGAGGTGATCACTCCGCTTCCCCGCTGAGTGTAGCGGCGCCGGGGGGGGGGTGAAGGGGGGTGAGGGGAGGTGAAGACCGCTCACTCACCTGTCCGGCCGCTCCCTCACCCGTCCGGCAGCTCCCTCACCCGTCCGGCAGCTCCCTCACCCGTGCGGCAGCTCCCACGTGGAGGGGGGGGGGGGGTGAAAGCGCGGGAAACAGGGAGAGGCGGAGCCTCCGGGACCGGTGGGGAAGAGAGCGGGAGATGTGCTGCTAACACTGTGAGCCCCGCTAATGTATGTAACACCGTGTGTGTGTGTGTGTGTGTATAGTGATGTGTGTGTGTGTATAGTGATGTGTGTGTGTGTATAGTGATGTGTGTGTGTGTATAGTGATGTGTGTGTGTGTGTATAGTGGTGTGTGTGTGTGTGTGTGTGTGTGTGTGTGTGTTTTTTTTTGGACCTTTGGCCCGTCGCTCCTCCTCAGGCCAATGAGAGGTGTGGGGGGTGGTGTGAGTGTGTGAGGCCAATGAGAGGTGTGCGGGGGCGGGCGGCCCAAGGGACCAATGAGATTGCCGCTAGGGACACCGGACATCCAGGCAGGCAGGCAAACATACAGTGCTTTCACTAATATAGTATAATATTCTTTTAATGACATGATGTATTCTAAATCATATTTAACGATCTAATTTTTTATATACCACTACACTTTTTACTCCCAGACATCTGGATAATAACATTGTCTCATCTTATCATTACTAACGATAGTGTGCAATCAACTGGGGGCTTCTTTGATCTTATCCCCTTTTCTATTGGGAATATTTTCTTTTCTTCTACATATGTTCTGCAGGCGAGTCGGACAGGGCAAATATTTTGTAAGCATAGCCCTTCACAGCAATGCTGACCCCCCCCCCCCCCTGTTGCAGCAAAAGGTGGTGGCCTCTCGCATACTGTACATACTATAGCTGCTGACCCCAAATATCCTACCTCATGCACTTTAACGTGAGTGCACAAATTCACTAACACACACAATGGCTAATGCACTTACAGTACACAGACATTAATACACTGACACACAAAGACACTGACAAATGTTTTGTAAACACAGACACTGATATATACAATGACATACACCAGGGCTCTTCAACTTGCAAGCCTACTCTTAAGTAGGCTGTTATTATTTGCATGGTTCATATATGCCATACTCTATTCTTTATTACCTCAGGATCTGGCACTACCTGTTTGTTCCAACAGGCTGCTATACGGCACCTTGCAGCCATGAGAATGTGAGGCATGAGCTTGTAGGAGGCTTTAGACATTCCTGGAGGAGGTCTCCCAAGCAGTACAAGTCAAGGGTCTAACGGGCAATGCAGGCCTACCATAGAGTTTGCTAAAGTGAACGCCTGAGCCCAAACCCCTTTTAATCCTAAGGCATGACCACCATTTGTGGGAGAGAGAACCTTGGTATCTGCACCCGCGAAAGCAACTTAGGGAGTTGGTACTTTTTATAGCATGCATCCTGACTGGTGTGAAGTACCATCTCAGTAGCAGTTTAGAAGAGTTTTCTTTTACAACTGTGCAGATTGAGCTAGAGGCCGCCAACCCGCAAATATCTTGCCATTCCTATAGCGCTAGTTTTTTTTTTACAATTCTGCCTCCCATTTCAGCATGTATGGGCACTTAGTAACCGGAGTAATATTGAGAAGCAGTTGGTATACAGTATCAGTGATATCGGCTCCCTATCTAGGTACCTGTCTAAGGAAATATCTTCAAAATACAGTAGGTGACCGTGGCTGTAGAGGCGACGGAGTGGTGAGAACATACAAAGGGGCCTATGCAGAGAGCTGCGAGAAGCCGAATCTCGCCAGGTTTTTGCCAAAAATGCCTATAGCAATTTAGTAACTGGCGAAAATCCGGCATTTTTTATTTTTTTTGGAAAAAAAACTCGCCGCGTGGGTGGCAATATCTCGCCAGTTTTAAAACCCGCCGTATTCACGTAGCCCCGATCAGCATCTCGCCGCTGATTGCGCCAATAAAATGGAGAGATTTTCTCCAAATCGCTCCGCCAACAAAAGTTGGCAAAAAGCTGGAGCTGAGCGGCGATAGGGGACATTAAAAAAAAATCAGGCCCTTTTCCTGGCTCGGATTGATGCTGGGGGGCTCCAGAGCTGATACCCATTAATACCAGCACCGAAGGCCCCCAGCATGCATCCGAGGCAAGAAAAATGCATGTACAGCCCACTTCATTACCTTAGTGGCTAACCGCTAAGGCAATGAAGGGGTTAACCCACCGTGTCAGCCTTATTTGTGGGTAGCAGGTGTGGGTGAAGGGGGTATTTGGCCAGTGTTATGAGTTTAGGGCTTGCGGGGGGGGGGGGGTTGCGGGTGCACTTAACCCCTTCACGACAGTAGCAGTTAATACCGCTAGGGTCATGAAGGGGTTAACCCCTCCCGCTACCCCCCCCCGCAAGCCCTAAACAACCACCATTGGGGCTAATACCCCCTTCACCCACCCCCGCTACCCACAATAAAAAGAAATCACACACAGCAGCCCCACAATAAATAAATAAATCTAAATAAATAAATAAATACATGAATGAATATATATATATATATATATATATAACAACAACCCCTATAACCCCTAACATACACACATATGCACATCAATGATACTATAGGCCGGCGGGGGCCCTCGGGTGTTACCCGCAGGCCTGCAGTACCAATTATGTGCCCCCCCCAAATTAATGAATAAACACATACATACTGACATGGGACCACCGCTTCATCCCCGCAGACTACGGGTCCGCGGTGCCCCACGGATGTGAGGCCACTGCTTCATCCCCGCACGTGTCACCCGTGGAACCACCAACCTGATACCCGTGAGATACCCGAGGAAACCACAGGTGGACTCCATAGGTCTCACGCAGAACCACGGAACAAACCCTGAATGTAAAAAAGATAAACCTGGCCTATACATTCAATACATACAACCCCCCCAACACCTACAGTACAATAATGTGCAAAATAACTATTATCCAGATAGGGATAATAGATTATTTGCCCATTATTAAAAACATTGACTAGCATAATCAAATAAATAAAGTACTACTGACCTCATCAATAAGAAGTCTCAGTCGCCAGCAACATCCTTGTCTTGCCCACAAAAAACATAGCCAATACAAAGCCAAATACGTTGCAATGACATTCAGATATCAATTAACCCCCTTAAACACCTTATCGGATAATAACCGCAAAGGTAATTAACCCTTCACCCATGAATTTGTACATTGGCTTCATCATGCAAATATATATATATATATATAGTGAATAAATGAGAACAAGGCACTCCGTCAGGTAGATAAAGGTGGGTGCAAATCCTATGCAAATCCTATATAAATCAAATAAGCAATACGATACCGTTTCGGTCCTCCGTTCATCACCTTGAGAAAGGTCCCGTGTGGAGGACCGAAACGTTGGTTATTATGTCACACTAAATACAAACTTTTTTTGACTACCTTGTGGAGTGCTGCCTCTGATATTCGCTCAAACGGTATCGTATTGCATATATATATATATATAGAGAGAGAGAGAGAGAGAGAGAGAGAGAGAGAGAGAGAGAGAGAGAGAGAGAGAGAGAGAGAGAGAGAGAGAGAGACACACGAGATGAACCAATATACAAATAAATGTAGAAGGGTTATCAAAAACATGCTGTACTCAAAATAACACTTCTCTATAAAGACACACTACAATAAAATTAATTTCCTTTCATAATCCTAACTGAACTTACAATCAAAAACATCAAATGCAAATCCAAAACCTCAAATGACAATCAACACATTGTATGCATCATATATACAATGTAAATGCAATCTAAGCACCATATACATTCTGCAAATGAATGTTAACAATAATATTGCAAGCAAAATACAGATACCTCCAAACAAGTATACTATTTTAACCAATCCAGTAAACAGAAATCAATTAGCATTCATTAATGACATCCCTAAACAATTTACATTCCATCACTAACAATTAAACAATTAACTAATTCAAGCCTGGAACTGAACAATGTAGCCTGAGAAAAAATATAAGTACCAACCAGAATACAAAATTGAAAAACAAGCCTAACCCTGACCTCAAGAACAACATAGGATAGCAACGATTACATCTATCTAATTTTAAAATACTTTAAAGTTTAAACACACATTTAAGCATAGCTGCATAGTCAAATTAATTTAAAACGCATCAAATCAAGCTTTTAAAACAACATCATTTCTTACCCTGTATGTATATATCTCTGTAGACATACATACATACATACATACATACATACAGTGGCAAGAAATGATATACCACAAAAAAATAAATACACATGTAAAAAAAACATTTAAAACAATTAACAAGTTCAATTAAATACATTTCTTTAGTTCACTTACCATTACTTGACCTCACCGACTCCCGTTGAACTGGTTACTCACGAACAAAACCACCAGACACAGGAACCCATAAAATAAAAAACCATAAAAAAATAAACATTTAACTAAAAATCCAAATCAATCCACGGGTCTTCTAATTTTAATCCATCTTCATCTGTATTCTTCTTTCTTTTATCTTCTTCCGGGGTCTTCTTCCCGTCTTCAGCCACGCCCTGTCCTTCTTCTTCTGTAGGAGGTCCTTCCTCCTCGGCGTCTTGCTTCAAAATGAGACGACATAGGCTTTTAAAGGCCTATGACGTCACATTTTCGTCATGGTTACCACGGTCCTGCTTGGGCCGTGAAAACCATGTGTTTTGGCCGATAAAAAAAAAAAAGGATAACATCACTTAAAGGCAATGAAAGCACAGCCAATCAGAATGGCTTTGCTTCAATTGCCTTTAAGATGACGTCATTAAAAGAAACATGGCCGTCCACACATGGTACGGTAGCCAATCAGAGCGTGGGAACTCCATCCCTACTCTGATTGGCTCTAGTATACCATGTGACAGAGGCTTGGGGGAGAACGGATGTGACGTCATTGAAAGCCTGTCAGATGGTATTAGAGCCAATCAGAGTAGGGATGGCCAGTCAAGCCTGTCAAAAGTTTTCTCGGCATGAAGCGAGAGGAGTATGATTGGGATCTCAGCTGAATGAGTTTTATGGATTAGATGGGTAGTCTTTCTAACATTATCTGGGGCATGTCTGGAAGGAATAAAACCTGTCTTGTCATGATGGCCCGAAAAGGGCATAGCCAAATTTAGACATTTGGCAAGGATCTTGGTGTAAAGCTCATGGAATCTTTACCTTTTTAAGGATTAAGACAATGTTTGCTGCATACAGTGATGTTGGTATTTGGGCTCTGCCTAAAAATGTATTTAACATCGCTGTCAGATGTGGTACTGTATTAAAGTCTTGGCGATTTTTTTGTAGTAACCATTGGAGAAGCCATAGGTGCCAAGGATTTCGAGCTCTTAAGATCTTTAATAGCTTCTGTGACCTCAGTAGTAATTGCCTCATTAAGGTGCAGAAACTGTCTACTGTCGGCTTTGGCCGGCCCCCGAAAACCCCTCCACACCAACCTCAATGTTCATGGAGAGCGTCTTGAGGAGTGGGAATACGACCCAAGCCCGTCCTATAGCACCAGGATTATAGTTCAGGCAGCAGGTCTGATGTGACCATCGTGTCTAAGATCTATTTTCCATAGACGGCTGTGATTGCTGCTGGGGTGGGATCCTGAATCACTGTTCCACTGTTCCTGAATCACTGTTCCAGTGCTCCTCAAAGTAGGAGATCACTCCCTCCAGTGGGGATCCTGTGTGGGAACCAGTACTAGACCAAGTGGTAGTTGCCTCTGCTTCTGCAGCTCATGGCATGCGCTGGCCTCCTTTCTCAAGCTCCCAACGCGCTCCGACTTGCATCAGGAATTTCGAGGCATCTAGCAGATCCTTTATGGAGATCTGTGCCCCCTCCTTTTGGACAAGCGGTGGAAAAGGGAAACCCCATCTACATCGGATTCTTTGTTTGCATAAGGCCTGTATGACCGCTTTTTAGTCTCTCCGCCGTTGGAGAGTGATTTTATTTATTTATAAAATATTTTATCAGGAAGTAATACATTGAGAGTTACCTCTCGTTTTCAAGTATGTCCTGGGCACAGAGTTAAGACAAATAATACATGGTTACAAATACAGTTACATAAATGAACAGGGTATACATTATATACAAGACATTGCATGCACAGTTAAAGAAAATATATGTTATGAGCGTATGTAACAGTTACAGACCAGATTAAAATGTGAGACAGCCTTAGATTTGAAAGAACTTAAACTGGTGGTGGATGTGAGAGTCTCCGGTAGGTTGTTCCAGTTTTGGGGTGCACGGTAAGAGAAGGAGGAACGGCCGGATGCTTTGTTGAGCCTTGGGACCATGAACAGTCTTTTGGAGTCAGATCTCAGATGATAGGTGCTGCATATGGTAGGGGTGAGGAGCTTTTTCAGGTAGCTGGGTAGCTTGCCCATAAAGAATTTAAAGGCAAGACAGGAAAGGTGAACTTTGCGCCTAGACTCTAGTGATGACCAATCTAGTTCTTTGAGCATTTCGCAGTGATGTGTGTTGTAGTTGCATTGGAGAACAAAATGACAAATTGAATTGTAGAGGGTGTCAAGTTTGCTAAGGTGGGTTTGAGGTGCCGTGCCATATACTATGTCTCCATAGCCAATAATTGGCATTAGCATCTGCTGTGCGATACGCTTTCTGACCAGGAGACTTAGGCCTTGCCCCCGCTGCATGCTGCAGCGTCCGCTGTGGCGGACGCTGCGCTCACCAGAGCCCTCCCCGCAACGGCGCCGGGCCCGCTGCGAGGGGGGGGCGCAGCGCTCGCGCGAGAGCTACGCCTGCTCTCAATAGAATTGAGAGCAGGAACTCTCGTCGAGCGGCTAGGCACGCCCCCCGGCGGTTCAGCCAATGAGGGCGAACCTGCCGGGTGACGTCATGGCCGCGCCCCCGTCACTCCTCCGGCACGCCCTCCCCGGTCTCTGCTCCTGCAGTGAGCTGCAGACCGGGGAATCGCCGGAACGCGCAGCCGAAAGCGCGGGAGCGCATTAGAGCGCCGTGACCGGGGCCTTAGCCTTAGGGAGGATTTGTTCCTGTAAAGTACCCCTAGTTTGGCATAAGTCTTGGTTGTCAGGGTATTAATGTGCATCCCGAATGTTAAGTGGGAGTCAAACCATAAGCCCAGGTATTTAAAACTGGTAACAGGAGTTAGGGTGGTGTTAGTGTTGGTTCTAATCTGGAGCTCAGTCGCTGGAAGCTTCAAGAATTTAGTCTTGGTTCCAAATACCATTGCTACAGTCTTGTCAGTGTTTAAAAACAGTTTGTTTTGGGAAATCCAGTTTTTGAGTCTCAAAAAGTCAGACGGAAGTATGTGTTGAAGGTCAGAGAGGCTATGGCTGTGTGCATATATGATTGTGTCATCTGCATACATGTGTATTGAGGCTTCCTGACAAGCTGTGGGAATATCATTAATGAACACTGAGAAGAGTAGGGGCCCCAGAACAGAGCCTTGCGGGACACCACAGGTGATACCCAGGTGGTTGGAGTTAGAGCCTGAGATGGACACATATTGGGATCTTCCTGATAAGTAGGACTGAAACCAGTTTAAAGCATGCTTCCCTATTCCAGAGCTCTGGAGTTTGTTAAGCAGGATAGCATGATCAACTGTGTCAAAAGCCTTTGCAAAATCTAGGAATACTGCACCAGTGAATTGTCCCCATTCCATTCCACACTGGATTTCATTGCAAACTTTTAGCAGGGTAGTTACGGTGGAGTGTTTGGGACGAAAGCCAGATTGGAATTGGCTAGGGAAATTTGTCTTGGTGTAGTAGTCGTTTAATTGGGAATGGACACATTTTTCCATCACTTTGGATAGAATTGGGAGAAGTGAGATTGGTCTGTAGTTTGAGACAGTGTTTTTGTCCCCACTTTTGAAGATTGGGACAACTCTGGCAGTTTTCCAGATCTTAGGGATATGGCCTGCAGACAGGATAGAGTTGACTATGGAAGCAATTGGTTTGGCAATGGCTGGGGCACCAAGTCGTAGGAACCTAGATTGTAGCAAGTCAGGTCCGCATTGGCTGCTTAGTTTTAGTTTGAGGAGCGCTTGTGTAATCTCCTCTTCAGATACTGGGCCAAATTGAAAATTGTGGGCAGTGTTGGGAGGGGGTGGGGCTATGTGGGCACTCCCAGGATGAGATTCAGGTTTGTGGTTTGGGCTGCGTTTCGCTAATAAGTTAGTGGCACACCCCACAAAGTATTCATTGAATGCATTTGCAATGTCAGTGGGGTTTGTCAGAATAATATCCCCCTTAGTGATATTACTTGGTTGTTGATGGTTAGGAGGCTGGAATGTATTGTTGATAACCTTCCGGAAGTTAGCTGGGTTTGATGTGTTTTGGTGGAGATTGTCAGAGTAATATTGTGCTTTTGCGTGCCTTGTTTGCCTTGTGCACATGTTCAGCAGGCATCTGTAGTGATTGAGATCCTTGGTAGTGCCAGTTACTTTGTAGCTTTTCCACAAGGTATCCCTGAGCTGGTAGAGTGCAATAAGGTCAGTTGTAACCCATGGAAGATGGGCCCCCGTACCCTTATTTTGCGTAGTGGAGCATGGGTATCGCAGAGTTTTAAGAACTCGGATTGGAAATAGTCGAGCGCAGAATCAGGGTCGGGAATTAAATCGATTCTGTGCCATGGGCAGTTGGTAAGGTCATCCAGAAACTGTTGTGGGTTAAAGTTTTTAAATGTTGTAGTGAGGAGAACTTTAGGGCTTGAATGGGGCGTTTTAATTTTCCTTACACAGTACACTATTGCATGGTCACTGAAAATGTCCGGAAGGATGCCAGAGGATTGGATTCTGCTGGGGTTTGAGGAGAGAATCCAGTCTAGACCAAAATAATGGGTACCCTGTCCCTTTAAGCAAAACAAATCATAAAACAAAATCCTATTCCCGTAAGGGAAACTAACTACACAAGCAGATCCCTAGCTATCCACCTGGGTAGCTATTCTATTTCCAGATCATAACAATAACAAAAGTCATATATACCAAAAGCGTTCTTATCTTTTAGGTGCTAGTGGAGTCCATCCTAGGGCTCCAGGTCATTCCCTCTAGGATGGCTGGGAGGAAAACAATCTCTCCCCTTGCTGGGGAAAAGCAGTCCTCTTTGTGCATGCAACTTCCTGTTTTATAAACCCCTGCTCAATCAGGATTTACCATATCCCACCAGCATGAAACCCACACCTCAGTTCAGTCTCCAGCCTTGTAAAGGGAGTTTAACCCCTGGACTCCCTTTTCAAGCTTTAATCTCTATTTTCACTTCAAAGTTTTATTTGTTTTGTTGATTTTTTTTTTTTTTTAATGTTCGTCAAAGCAAAGATGGAGGCAAATTTAAAGGTTTACATATCGGAAAGTTGAATTTTTGCATAATTAAGCACATTTTCTCAATGTCCTAGTCGAATTTTCACATTATCAATATATATATAATTTTTTTAGTATAGAGGTGACTTTTTTCGACCTCAGACAAATTTGTGAAAAGTTGAACTTTAAAAGAAACTCCGTTATTAGCAGCAGATTCGTAGTTTGACCATCTCTGCACCTTTATGAGTGTTTTCTCCTTGTTCCTTATCAGATGCTGCCATCCAGTGGTTACATACCAATGGTGGAACATCCAGATCATGTTATTCCTTTAATGACATACACAACTGGCAATAACCCGGAAATCAGTGGCTCACTTGAGAACAATCACTCAGGGTAACTATGAACATCAGAGATAACACTAGCAGTAGAATAATATCACACGGAGAATAGTTACAGGCGCAATTCTGGCAAGAAGCAGTACACTTACAATTATTACATTCTGGGGGGGAGGATGGGAGAGCGAGAGGGGGGATGGGGGAGAGAGGGAGCGGAGGATGGGGGAGGGAGAGGGGGGAGGATGGGAGAGAGAGGGGGGATGGGGGAGAGAGGGAGCGGAGGATGGGGGAGGGAAAGGGGGGAAGGATGGGAGTGAGGGGGAAGGCGGGAGAGGGAGCGTGGATTGTTACAAACATTAGAAAGAAGAGGGTGTACATTCCATTGGTATATAACCGCACAGCGTATAACTTATGGTGGGTAAAAAAGTGCAATAACACTGTAATAAAATATAGATTTTAAAAAAAGACACTCATTTTAGGGAACCATTCAATAGTTCACAAAAGTAAAATTCTCCTTCCTATTGGAACCAGGGTTGCCACCTTCTATTGAAGGCTAACCCTGGAGAAAATGCAAAAAAAAATCCCTTACTTGGCGCGACGTGGTGCGGCAGAACCTCCCGGCATCCTGCTGCCGTGAACATGGCTGCGCGGTGTCAAATGACGCCGCGTTGCCATGACAATGGAACTCTACATGGCGCCATGGTAATGTGCCTCTCAGCCTTGTTCACTGCAGTTGGAGGGGGAATTGCAGAAGAATACCGGAGAATGCCGAGACGCCACAACAGCACGCCGCCACCTGGAGATAAACTGGCTAGACCCGTAGCCCGGAGGTAAGTGCCCGAAACCCGGAGTCTCCGGGTCAAACCCGGAGAGGTGGCAACCCTGACTGGAACCCATAAAGAGATGAGGATGGGGTCGTTGGTACAGTGGTCGATGAGTTCTAGGCAACGGATTTAAAAGGACCAAAATCAGTGAGAATTGGGGTTCTGGACAAAAAAAATGGCTATTTAATGAAAAATTTCTAATTTTTGTCATTACAACCTGTGAGATGCTGCTGCAAAAAATCAAGGAGACTGATTCCAAATCATTGGACTCACTGAAAATCTCTGAATAGTCAGTTGGCATATATGCAATAATTATTATTATTATTATTACGTATTGGGTACTTTAGCAGTGTTTTGATTTTAAAAACATCTATATTGTGGTTTCTATTTCAGACTTCGTTTTGCGAAAATAGTTTTATTTTTTTTATTTTTAACACAATTATGGCAAAAACTTAAACTAAGCAGGACAATTCTAAAATAACATCGAAGGGCATGAAAAATGCTTAAAATAAGTATACTATGTAACGGGTATTCCCCCACCCAATCGCAGATTATAGTGTGGGTGCGGAGAACATACAGTGTTACCTGCGTGTGGTGCTTAACCTGTTGGCTCACAGGAGGGCTGAGCTTCCGCCAAGGGAAACCTGGGGCATTTATGATACAATAACCATATACACGTATGTGAGATAACCAAATACCTTTTACTTTGGAGCATAAGAAACACATATATATCACACTAAATATAACAGGTGTCCCTCTCTAGAGAAGACACTACCCACTGCGTCTCACACGACGCTAACGCTATCTTGCGCCATGGCGGACGCCAACACTTTATGCACCACGGCGGACGCTAACACTTTACACGCCACGGCGGACGCTAACACTTTATGCGCCACGGCGGACGCTAACACTTCCACAGAATGATCCCACCCCGTGTCCAGTAACCCCAACCCAATGTCTCGCACTCCCAATCATATACAAGTGTGTGTGTGTGACTGCGCAGCCACTATGTCTGGTGATAGGCCTTGTTGGTGCACGTGAGGTTATGGGTTACCTGCCGAGCACTCCAGTGCTCGGACCTGCAGCGGACTTCACAAAGGATCAAGGCGAACTCCCACACGATATCCGTGATCCACCGCAGGACGATCCATCAGAGGCGATCTCTCTCTGATAATAGTCCAGCTCTCTCCCAGCCAGACACACAATGTTCGTTGCACTCTATAACAAATAGCTAAAGGGGCAGAGTCCCTAACCTAGGGCCTGTCCCTACAACACTCCACTAGGGTGACTCAGGGCTATCTGGGGCCTAGGTGAATTGCTGGCCTAGTGCAGGGAGTCACTGACTCCTGCACCCTACCTCCTTCCCCTAGCTGCTCCGGTCACCAACTAATGTGCTGCCAGCCCGCGAAATGTATCTAAAATCTCCCTTGCAGGGAGATTCTTCAGCCCTATTGGCTCCCTGGCGTCACGTGGGGCGCTGCTGAGGCTCATGGGACTTGTAGTCCCTTCCAAGAGCCTTCCCTGGTAGGTTAGGGTTCCCGCACTTGTCCTGCGCATGCGCGAACCTCCCTGCCTGTCCCCGCGCCGAAATCCCTTCTGCAATCCCCTATGGCGGCGCCCTGCACCGGGACCCGACCGAGCCCTGACAACGCGTCCGCACGCGTTCCTGGCAACCGGCCGCCTGCACCTGAGCCGCGCTATGCGCGCACTCGCCCCCGCACCTCCCCACGAACGGCTCTAACCTCCCTAGCGCCGCAGTGAGTGTCCCGAGGGGGGGGTCCGCAACACTCGGGGGACCTGGCTACATCCTCCCCCTGGTAAAATCCCCAACGTCCTCGCTTGGGACACAACTCAATATAACTATGTACAGAGGTGATATAATGAAAATGCACAACACCGTTATATAATAAAAAAAATGCAACAACCACATACGATCTTAACTATCTCTAGATCAGATTGCACATTTCAGTGAACATCACAATGACAGACTGCACTCTGCCGCGAGCCCACTGCTGAGCCTCATAATGGGGTGCCCCAATTTGATCATAGGTTACCCGGTATGGAGGGTACCTTACTCTTTGACTCCGGCGAAGCTGTTCTTCCGCAACTCCCTCTGGGGTAAAATAAACACAGTCCTGAGGCTCAGCCTCTTCCCTTGAGGGGAGAAATGTCTCTGAACAGTCTCTGATAGGTACAAAGCACGGGCTCTGTACATCCAAAGGCTGGCCTGTTGGTGCCACCTTAGTAGGCATTGGCCTACGGGGCCCTTTACCCATAGCTCCTCCGGGAGATGCCCCATCCGCAGGGTAGTCCCTTTGAGAGGGTCCTTCCATAGGGTCTTCAGGTGTTTCAGTGTGGGTCTCGTTATGGACAGTCTCTTGACCCATCTCTGGTACATCAGGTTCACCGTTGAGCGGTGTGGCCAGTATCTCTGCGTCCTCATCTCCCACTTGTGGAATGGGAAGAAGATGATTACGGTGCCATACCTTTACCCGGCCTTCAGTGTCTTTGATACGATAAACCGGGAGGCCAGGCATCCGAGACTCTATTTCATACACCCCCTCTCTCCATCGGTCCGCTAACTTGTGTTTTCCCGGGACTCCTAGATTTCTAAGCAACACAGCGTCCCCAGGACGAAGTTCCCGATATTTGACCTTATGATCGTATCGTCTTTTATTGCCAGAGTTCAACTTAGCTGTAGCCTTCTCAGCTTGTTGATAGGCCTGCTGTAAACTCTCTTTTAGTCTTTGCACGTATTTAAAATGGGTAGCATTATGTATCCCATCCGTCAAAACTCTAAGACGTACGTCCACTGGCAGTCTCGCCTCTCGCCCAAACATGAGGAAGTATGGGTAGAATCCCGTTGACTTGTGCCTGGTGCAATTGTACACATGCACCAGGGCCTCCACGTGTCGACTCTATTCAGTTTTCTGAGCACTCTGTAGTGTTCCGAGCATGTCCAGTAAGGTTCGATTAAAACGCTCGGGCAGTGCATCTCCTTCGGGTGATACGGGGTCGTTCGCGACTTGGTGATGTTCAGCAGTTTGAGTAGTTCTCTGATCAAGGTGCTTTCAAAGTCCCGCCCTTGGTCGGAGTGAAGCGGTTGGGGAGACCATAGTGCACGAAATACTTCTCCCATAATATTTTTGCAACTGTGATGGCTTTCTGATCTTTTGTGGGGAAGGCCTGGGCATATCGGGTGTAGTGGTCTGTGATGACCAGCACGTTGCATATTCCTCGGCTATCAGGCTCAATGCACAGAAAGTCCATACAGACAAGATCCATGGGGCCAGAACTTTTTAGCTGGCCCATGGGGGCTGCTCGGGTAGGCAGGGTCTTGCGCTGTATACACCTAGTACATCGGCGACAGTGGCGCTCAACGGCCTCTCGCATCTTGGGCCAGAAAAAGCGATCTCTGACCAACCCAAAGGTCTTGTCTATACCAAGATGTCCATGATCATCATGTAGGGACTTCAACACCAGGTACTGTAAGTTCTTAGGGAGGACTAGTTGTCGCCTATCCGGGTGGTTGTGGTATTGCACCACCCGATAGAGTAAGCATTTATCTATTTCGAATTTGTCCCATTCCCGCATGAGCAAGGCCACCAAATCATTGGGCGCGCGTTTCAGAAGGGCTGGGTTCTTCTTTTCGACGGCTCGCCTGATGATACTAACGACAGGATCTCGTATTTGGTAGTCTACCAGATCCTTCCACCGTAACACCTTGTCATGCGTGATGTTCATCCCTTTTGGGTCGCAGTAGGCGGCGGGGACAGCCTGCGACCGGCATCCCAATGAATCGGCCACTCTTAATTCTGAAAAGGCCACTTGGTCGTTGACGATGGCGGCCATGCTACACATAGCTCGCACTCCGGGTCCTGGGAGTTCCTCCCACTCCTCATCATCTGGAATAGCACTTAACCCGGGTCGTCTGGATAGAGCGTCAGCCCCTATATTCAAAGGTCCCGGCTTATACTTCATGGAGAACCTGTAGTTGCTTAGGGCGGCCAGCCAGCGGTTTCCGGCGGTATCCAATTTGGCCGAGGTATTGACGTATGTGAGGGGATTGTTATCCGTCCTTACCTCGAAGGTAACACCGTACAGGTAATCAGGGAGCTTCTCGGTGATAGCCCACTTGAGAGCCAGGAACTCCAACTTGTGGACGGGGTATCTCTGTTCGCTGGGAGTCAAGCTGCGGCTGATGTAGGCCACAGGCCGAAGACCCTCGGGGTGCTTCTGGTGCAGGACGGGCCCAGTCCATTGAGACTGGCATCCACATGCAGAACGTATGTTTGTTCGGGATCAGCATACGCAAGCACCGGCGCTTCGGTCAGACATTTCTTCAATTTCAAGAAGGCCTGTTCACACTCAGACGTCCATTTATCACCAAACGGTTGGCGAGCCGATACAGTCTTCCTCCCGGTTTCCTCGGGGTATATCTTCAAAAGATTGTTCAGGGGTTTCGCCCTACTAGAGTACCCTTCCACGAACCGACGGTAGTACCCACAGAATCCCAGGAAGGATCGCAGCTCCGTGACATTCTCGGGACGAGGCCAGTTCACGACTGCTTCTACCTTGGCGGGGTCGGTGGCGATCCCTTGGGTGGACACTATGTGCCCCACGTAGGTCACTGAGGTATGGCAAAACCGGCACTTGTCTAGGGACAATTTCAACCCTTCATTCCCCAGACGGTCTATCACTTTAAGTAATCGCTCTTCGTGCTCTTCTTCCGAAGACAATGATGTCATCCAGGTATACAAGACACTCCCGCGGGCTCATGTCCCCGATAGTCTTCTCCATCAGCCGTTGGAAGGTAGCAGGCGCCCCACATATACCTTGGGGCATACGTGTAAATTGGTAGAATCCCAAGGGGCAGACGAAAGCTGTTTTCTCCTGATCTTCCGCATTCATAGGTACCTGATAGTACCCGGATCGGAGGTCGAGCACGCTGAACCATTGACTTCCATTCAGCGCATTCAGGATCTCTTCAATGCGAGGGAGGTTGTACTGATCTGGTATCGTACGATGGTTTAGAGTTCGATAGTCGACACACAGTCGTACGGATCCATTCTTTTTACGCACCACCACTATGGGTGATGCATAGGGCCCCCGAGACTCCATCAAAATCCCGGCATTTTCCATATCGTGAATGACGTTCCTCACATCGTCCACATCCCGCGGGGCGATGCGACGAGAGCGTTCTCGGAACGGGGTGGCATCACTCAGTCGAATGGTATGTTGGGCGCTGCGACTGCACCCCACATCCATCTCACTCGTGGAGAACACCTGTCGTCTTTGATTCAACAGGGTTGCCAGCCGTTCCTTCCACTGGGTGGAAAGCGTCGACACACCGAAGTTGAAGTCCAGTTCGACTAACCGCTCATCCACCGCCGCCGCCTTCACCTGAGGCGTGTTTTCTACAGGGCTGACCGGATATATGCAACCCAACTTCTGGTCGGCATCAAATTCCATTGGGAAGGGGGAGAGATTCTGCACATACACATGGGTTCGTAGAGGGATCTTAGTCATCCACTCCCTCACTTCGGGTAGTACCCTATACCCTCTTCTAACCTCTTCTTCTTCAGGCGTACTCTCCAGCGAGAAAAACTGATCGCTCCCATCTCGTTCGGGATTACAACACCAGATGGCCATTCTTTGCACTCCCCCTGGTAATATGGTCGTCAGCCCGCGTTGACGATTGTAGAGATCCCCGTGTTGCTCCAGGGCGTATACTCGTTTGCACTCCTCTCGTAGGACCGGATCTAGGAGAGAGGTGGCTAGCGGCAACTCGTTAGTCTCTTTCAGGTACGCTCGGATCACCGCCTGTACTATATCAGCGTTGGTGCCCAAGATGATCGGGTACTTGCACTGGTCTTGGGGCTCCGGGCATACCAGGGCCACTACATTCATGGGGTGTCTCTTGCCGGTGTTCAGCTGGAGTATTTCCATTTGAACCCTTACAATCCCATCGATGGGGTAGTCTTCATTACTTAGCCCCCGTATGGTCACATGATCGGCCGCTCTCAGGGGGCAGTGTCGGAGGTGCTGTTCATAGAACGGCCGGTATATGATGGTCACTTGTGACCCCGTGTCCAGTAGAGCCAATGCATAGATCCCTTCTAGTAACACCGGTATGATAGCTGCAGGGCCTACTTGGCTGTAAGCTTCTCGGTTGGAGGCGTCATCCCCTGCGTCGGCCTCCGCAGGGGCATCGGTAGTTCCTGGAGGGGTCTCCACGTCAGACCCGACAGTTTGTACTCGGCATACCATCGACCGGGCTGGGTTTCTTCGGTCGGGAGGTTTTTCCTCGGCGAGGTCCTCCCTTTCTGGACAATCACGGAAGAAGTGGCCCTTCTTACCGCAGGTATAGCAAAGGAGATCTCTTTGTTCAGAGCGGCCCCTGTACGGAGAAGATGATTTACGGGCGGGTCTAGCTTTGGAGGCCGAGCCCTTAGTTGTGACCTCCTCGTCCTGGGTCGGGGTGTTCTTGGCCTTGGCCCCAGCGGCTTTAGCAGGGTCACTGGTGGAGGGCTCCTTAACCTTGGCGGGAGTATGCAACCGGGCGTAGGCTTCATGTTTCTTTATCTCGTCCATTAGCTCCTCCCAGGAAGGGGGGTCACTTTGCATCCGGGAACACTTAATCATGATGACGATAGAATGGTCTGGTAGTGCTCCTCTCAGAATTTGGTTCCAGCAATACGCATTCACCTCGGTGGCCTTAATCTGGTCCCTTTTTCGCATCTCCCATATGACCGCTCTAATTCGCTGAAGGTAATCAGATAGCTCCTCTCCGAGTTTCTGGCGAAGATTTAAGTACCCGCGTCATCAATTGTCCTTCGTCCTCAGTTCGCCCGTAAGCCCGCTCAAGAGTCTCTAACATTTGCTGGGCAGTGACATCTGCATGTTGATCTTTAGCCAGCCGTATCGTGGTGGAAGCGGGCGGTCGCAGGCACTCCATTATGCGTTGTCGTTTTGCCGACTCAGGGCACATCCACTCTTCTACAACCTGGGAAGTGTAGTCCTTCCACACGTCAAACGCTTCTTCGCCCGCTGGGGTCGGCTTAATTCCTGAAAAGATTTTTAGTTTGCGATACTGCTGTTGGATCGACGCCTCGGCTCTGGTTGCTCCCAGTTCGGCGATAGTCTGAATTAGCATTCGGAATTCCTTTCCCAAGGTAGCAGATGGCTGGGCAATACCTAGCGGTGGACTGCCATCGGCGGTTGCACCCAAATTAGACTCGCAATAACTCTCAGGGGGGGAAGGCGATGTAGGCATAGAAATCTCTTCCAATTTCGTGCGAGGGCTGAGGGGTTCGGGTTTTATGGGCCGTTCCGGGTACACCACCATACAGCCTATACCGGCCGAGTCCTCGAACCACAAGCTGGACGGACCCTGGCCTTCATTTATATCTTGTCCGATACTCACTAACATGGAGCAATACTCCTTGTCCTCCAAACGTTGATCTAACACGGTTATGGTGGCAGCACCCCAGAGATTAGGGTTTTGCCGCAAGGCTACTCGTATAGCCAATGACGGAGTATCTATCGGGACGCGGCACACCGCAAGCGTGTGGGGCGGCGGCACTTCCAGCTGCATGGCCCATTCATACACTTCTGAGCGCGCCAGGTACGGTAATGGTGGTGACATTTTAGGAGAGAGAAAAAAAATGGACAGGGCACTCCAGGTCTGAGATCTCAGCAGCGCCTCCAAAATGTAACGGGTATTCCCCCACTTGCAGATTATAGTGTGGGTGCGGAGAACATACAGTGTTACCTGCGTGTGGTGCTTAACCTGTTGGCTCACAGGAGGGCTGAGCTTCTGCCAAGGGAAACCTGGGGCATTTATGATACTATGAGTAACCACTTACTCGGTGCAGCGCCTCCACCTGCGATGGTTCCTAGCATAGCAGGAATTGTTCCTCGCAGGACATCATACAATAACCATATACACGCATGTGAGATAACCAAATACCTTTTACTTTGGAGCATAAGAAACATATATATATATCACACTAAATATAACAGGTGTCCCTCTCTAGAGAAGACACTACCCACTGCGTCTCACACGACGCTAACGCTATCTTGCGCCACGGCGGACGCCAACACTTTATGCGCCACGGCGGACGCTAACACTTTATGTGCCACGGCGGACGCTAACACTTCCACAGAATGATCCCACCCCGTGTCCAGTAACCCCAACCCAATGTCTCGCACTCCCAATCAGATACAAGTGTGTGTGTGTGTGACTGCGCAGCCACTATGTCTGGTGATAGGCCTTGTTGGTGCACGTGAGGTTATGGGTTACCTGCCGAGCACTCCAGTGCTCGGACCTGCAGCGGACTTCACAAAGGATCAAGGCGAACTCCCGCACGATATCCGTGATCCACCGCAGGATGATCCATCAGAGACGATCTCTCTCTGATAATAGTCCAGCTCTCTCCCAGCCAGACACACAATGTTCGTTGCACTCTATAACAAATAGCTAAAGGGACAGAGTCCCTAACCTAGGGCCTGTCCCTACAACACTCCACTAGGGTGACTCAGGGCTATCTGGGGCCTAGGGGAATTGCAGGCCTAGTGCAGGGAGTCACTGACTCCTGCACCCTACCTCCTTCCCCTAGCTGCTCCGGTCACCAACTAACGTGCTGCCAGCCCGCGAAATGTATCTAAAAACTCCCTTGCAGGGAGATTCTTCAGCCCTATTGGCTCCCTGGCGTCACGTGGGGCGCTGCTGAGGCTCATGGGACTTGTAGTCCCTTCCAAGAGCCTTCCCTGGTAGGTTACGGTTCCCGCACTTGTCCTGCGCATGCGCGAACCTCCCTGCCTGTCCCCGCGCCGAAATCCCTTCTGCGCATGCGTGCGCAATCCCCTATGGTGGCGCACTGCACCGGGACCCGACTAAGCCCTGACAACGCGTCCGCACGCGTTCCTGGCAACCGGTCGCCTGCACCTGAGCCGCGCTATGCGCGCACACGCCCCCGCACCTCCCCACGAACGGCTCTAACCTCCCTAGCGCCGCTGTGAGTGTCCCGAGGGGGGGGTCCGCAACGCTTGGGGGACCTGGCTACAACTATAATAAAAAGTGGTCCGATGCCGCTATTTATATGCCCATCTAATATATCCAAAACTGGTGAACCTATGGGGTTCCTCAACTGGCACGGATTCACTGGTATAGCAGTAGAGAGAGTGGTCAGATACGGGTATTTATATGCCAACCTATTAAATGTATTATACTACACAGGTTAGCTAACTGAAACCGATTCCCTGGTCGATTGAGTAGAGACAAGTCATATGGTATCTATTCAATATTCCAACCTATCTTATTATATATTAGTGAAAGCACTGTATGCTTGTCTGCATCTTCCTGTGTCCCTAGGGGAAATCTCATTGGTCTCTTGGGCCGCCCGCCCCCGCACACCTCTCATTGGCCTGAGGCGGAGTGACGACACACACACACACACACACAAACACACACACACACACACACACACACACACACACACACACACACACACACACACACACACACACACACCTCTCTCTTCCCCCTCGGCCACACATACACTCTCTCTGTCCTCTCTCCCCCCATCACACTCACCTCCCTCCCCGGAGCTCCACTTACCTCCCTCCCGCTCCACTCACCTCCCTCCCGCTCCACTCACCTCTCTCCCGCTCCACTCACCTCGTTCCTGCTCCACTCCCGCTCCACTCCCGCTCCACTCCCTCCTGCTCCACTCCACTTACCTCCCTCCTGCTCCACTCCCTCCCGCTCCACTCACCTCCCTCCCCGGCGGGGGGACCGGCGGGTGGACACGCGGCCACTTAAGAGGCGCCCGGAAGCCGCTCCACTCACCTCCCTCCCGCTCCACTCCCTCCCGCTCCACTCCACTCACCTCCCTCCCGCTCCACTCCCTCCCGCTCCACTCACTTCCCTCCCCGGTGGGGGGACCGGCGGGGGGACACGCGGCCACCTAAGAGGCACCCAGAAGCCGCTCCACTCCCTCCCGCTCCACTCCCTCCCGCTCCACTCACCTCCCTCCCTCCCGCTCCACTCACCTCCCTCCCCGGCGGGGGGACACGCGGCCACCTAAGATGGCGGCGCCCGGAAGGACCCCCTTCCTCCCTCGCGGACTAACTAAGATGGCGGCGCACGGAAGGAGAGGTGACGTGTGTGTGTGTCACTGTGTGTGTGTGTGTGTCACTGTGTGTGTGTCTCACTGTGTGTGTGTGTCACTGTGTGTGTGTGACAGTGTGTGTGTGTGACACTGTGTGTGTGTGTCACTGTGTGTATGTGTCTCACTGTGTGTGTGTGTCTCACTGTGTGTGTGTGTCACTGTGTGTATGTGTGACACTGTGTGTGTGACACTGTGTGTGTGTGTCACTGTGTGTGTGTGTCACATGGGGGGGCAGGAGTGGAGAGAGAGGGGGGAGCGGAGAAACATACAGGGGGAGTGGAGAGGAGAGACCCGGAAATTTTAACCAACCCACCCCCCTCCTGTCCACTGTCCCCCCCTCCTGTCCACTGTCCACCCCCCTCTGTCCACTGCCCCCTTATGTCCACTGCCCCCCCCTGTCCACTAACCCCCCCCCTCCTGTCCACTGTCCCCCCCTCCTGACAGCTGCCCCCCTCCTGTCCACTGTCCCCCCCTCTTGTCCACTGTCCCCCCCCCTCCCGTCCACTGTCCCCCCCTCCCATCCACTGTCCCCCCCCTCATGTCCACGGTCCCCCCCTCCTACCGTCCGCTGTCCCCCCCCTCCTCCCGTCCACTGTCCCCCCTCCTCCCGTCCGCTGTCCCCACCTCCTCCCATCCACACTCCCCCCCTCCTCCCGTCCGCTCTCCCCCCCTCCTCCCCTCCGCTCTCCCCCCTCCTCCCCTCCGCTCTCCCCCCCTCCTCCCCTCCGCTCTCCCCCCCTCCTCCCCTCCGCTCTCCCCCCCTCCTCCCCTTCGCTCTCCCCCCCCCTCCTCCCCTCCGCTCTCCCCCAGCCCTCCCCTCCGCTCTCCCCCAGCCCTCCCGTCCGCTCTCCCTCCGCCCTCCCGTCCGCTCTCCGTCCGCCCTCCCGTCCGCTCTCCGTCCGCCCTCCCGTCCGCTCTCCGTCCGCCCTCCCGTCCGCTCTCCGTCCGCTCTCCGTCCGCCCTCCCGTCCGCTCTCCGTCCGCCCTCCCGTCCGCTCTCCGTCCGCTCTCCCATCCGCTCTCCCGTCCGCTCTCCGTCCGCCCTCCCGTCCGCTCTCTCCCCGCCCTCCCGTCCGCTCTCCCCCCGCCCTCCCGTCCGCTCTCCCCCCGCCCTCCCGTCCGCTCTCCCCCCGCCCTCCCGTCCGCTCTCCCCCCGCCCTCCCGTCCGCTCTCCCGTCCGCTCTCCCCCCGCCCTCCCGTCCGCTCTCCCCCCGCCCTCCCGTCCGCTCACCGTCCGCCCTCTCGTCCGCTCTCTGTCCGCCCTCCCGTCCGCTCTCCGTCCGCCCTCCCGTCCGCTCTCCGTCAGCCCTCCCGTCCGCTCTCCGTCCGCCCTCCCGTCCGCTCTCTGTCCGCCCTCCCATCCGCTCTCCGTCCGCCCTCCCGTCCGCTCTCCGTCCGCCCTCCCGTCCGCTCTCCGTCCACCCTCCCGTCCGCTCTCCGTCCGCCCTCCCGTCCGCTCTCCGTCCGCCCTCCCGTCCGCCCTCCCGTCCGCCCTCCCGTCCGCTCTCCGTCCGCTCTCCCCCTAACCTCCCGTCCGCTCTCCCCCCAACCTCCCGTCCGCTCTCCCCCCACCCTCCCGTCCGCTCTCCCCCCACCCTCCCGTCCGCTCTCCCCCCACCCTCCTGTCCGCTCTCCCCCCACCCTCCCGTCCGCTCTCCCCTTACCCTCCCGTCCGCTCTCCCCCCACCCTCCCGTCCGCTCTCCCCCCACCCTCCCGTCCGCTCTCCCCCCCACCCTCCCGTCCGCTCTCCCCCTACCCTCCCTTCCGCTCTCCCCCCTCCCCCTCCTCCCCCTCCTCCTAGCGGCAAATTTAACTCACGGGCAACGCCGGGTCTCTCAGCTAGTACCTAATAAATCCAAACACACAGGTGACCATGCACTCTCTTTTTCTAGCTCTCTCTCTTTGTTTCTACCGTTTCCCTCTGCTTTGCTTTGTTTTTCTTTCTCTGTGCTTTTGACTGATCCTTTCCCTTCGCTTTGCTTTCTGTTTTTCTGTCTCTCTCTCTCTGTTTGTTTCTGGTGCTTCTCTGCTTTCTTTTCTCTTTTTACCTTCTCTTCAGCAGGCACTAGACATCAACACAGCATGCGCTGCGGCCTACACTGCAGTGTCAAAGTACCCAGCGAACTCGCGCTTTTCCTCCTGCCGACGCAAAATGGCTGCAGGGGCAGGGGGTGGCGTTTATGTAAGGTGGGCCATATGCCGCTATAATAACACCTCTCCTCTCTACATCTCTGACATAATTTCCAAAGTGCACTCCCGATGTAGTCTACTCTCCACTCTTGATTCTCCATCTCTCCACCTCCCTTATTACTTCCTCACACTCCCGCCTCCAAGACTGTCCCCGTGCTGCACCCCAACTCTGGAATTCTCTGCCACGCACAGTCGGATGTTCCCTAGCACATATTTAACAGTTCCTTAAAAACACACTTTTTCAAGGAGAACTATCCAACACTCTCCTGACTCTCACTTTCATCCTAGAATCGCATTTCCAGAGTCCTAATGGTGATAGCAAAACCCTTGCTAAGAAACTCGCACATACTAGTCCTTGTGTCTCAACTCCCCTGCTTCTTGCTTGTAAGATTTTTGGGGAACTATTGTGTCAGTTTGTGTTAACTTATATGTACTCTTTTGCCATACAATGTTATTGTCTTTCCCTACCACATTCTAATGCGCTGCGGAATATGTTGGTGCCATATAAATAAAAGATAATAATAATCTGGCCCTAGCGGGAACCGGAGACAAGGGTTTGTTTTGGTTTTGCTTTCAGGACGGGCACAGCGATCAGAACTCCGGGTTCGGATTAATCAGAACCGCTAGCCGTCATATGACCCATATTCGGGGAGATGACACGTCTTCTGTTTAGAGGGATCATATTTCAGGAAATCAGAACCCCTAATCCTTAGGCTGAGTCCACGCTGCCGCTGAGCTCGCTCATGCTTGGAGAGCGGTGATGTCACCAGCTCACCAAGCATGAGCGATCGCTGTCCTGCAACATTTTTAGAGCAGGAGCGGGGGGGGGCGTGGCTATTACGGGAGGGGGCGTGTCATTGGCTGTATAGGGGCTGTCTGTGTTTCTGTATGTGTCTGTCTCTCTCCCCCCCCCATTGCGCTCTCTCCCCCCCCATTCGCTCTCTCCCCCCCCATTGCGCTCTCTCTCCCCCCATTGCGCTCTCTCTCCCCCCCCATTGCGCACTCTCTCCCCCCATTGCGCTCTCTCCCCCCCCCATTGCGCTCTCTCTCCCCCCATTGCGCTCTCTCTCCCCCACATTGAGCTCTCTCTCCCCCCCCCATTGCGCTCTCTCCCCCCTTGTGCTCTTTCCCCCTCTCTCACCCTTCCCCTCTCTCTCTCTCCCCCCTCTCTCTCTCCCCCTCTCTCTCACCCTTCCCCTCTCTCTCCCCCTTGCTTTCTTCTCCCTCTCTCTCCCTTCTCCCCCCTCTCTCTCCCTTCTCCCCCCTCTCTCCCTTCTCACCACCTCTCTCTCCCTTCTCCCCCCTCTCTCTCCCTTCTCCCCCCACCACCACACCACTCTGTTTGCCCCCCCACCACACCACTCCGTTTGCCCCCCCCACCACACCACTCCGTTTGCCCCCCCACACACCACTCTGTTTGTCCCCCAACACACCACTCCGTTTGCCCCCCCACCACACGACTCCGTTTGCCCCCCCCACCACACCACTCCGTTTGCCCCCCCACCACACCACTCCATTTGCCCCCCCCCACAGCAGCAGCAGCCTGTTTGCCCCCCCCCAACCCAGCAGCAGCCCGTTTGCCCCCCTCCAACACAGCAGCTGTAGTAGTCAGTTTGCCCCTCCCACCCCAGCAGCAGTAGTAGTCAGTTTGCTACCCCCCCACCCCAGCAGCAGTAGTCCGTTTGCCCCCCCCCCCCACAGCAGCAGCAGCCCGTTTGCCCCCCCTCCCATCCCAGCAGCAGCCCGTTTGCCCCCCTGCACCCCAGGAGCAGTAGTCCTTTTGCCCCTCCACCACCCCAGCAGCAGTTGTCCGTTTGCCCCCCCACCCCAGCAGCAGTAGTCCGTTTGCCCCCCCCACCCCAGCAGCAGTAGTCAGTTTGCCCCCCCACCCCAGCAGCAGTAGTCCGTTTGCTCCCATCCCAGCAGCAGTAGTCCATTTGCCCCAAACCCCCCCCCCTCCCCTTTCCACTTCTCTCTGCTCCCTCTCGGCTAAAAATGTCATATGTTGTGTGTGTGTAACAGTAAAACACACCCTCTCTTCCCATTGGTCAAAGCAGGGTCATGTGACCCTGCTCTCAGCACCAAAGTATCTCTCCCTTGTCTCCCCAAGCACAACGCTTGGGAGAGCGTGTGTGCACGCGCATGAGCGCGCGAGCACAGCGGGAGAGGTGATGTCATGATCAACATTGCAGAAGGTAAGCGCGCCAAGCGCATAGCGAGCTCAGCGCCAGCGGGGACCCAGCCTAAGTGTGTGTATGTGTGTATGTGTGTGCATGTGTATATAAATACAAATTTATTTTGGGGAAGTGACTCTTCCTAATTGGCTCACAGATGGGAAGCGGTGTCCAGCAACCATCTTGGAAGAGAGCAAAAGCATTTCTCTAGACCTGTAAGAGGTGTATGAAGGATCACTGCAATTCTCCAGTAGGCGATTTCATGGTTCAGATTCTCTTTTAAAAAAAAAAAAAAGTGTGGAGACATGGAGTGAATTGCTGCTTTTATACAGAGGCTTATTGTATCAGTTATCACCTTGTTGGGAAAGACTTTAGCAGTCCTGCAAATGTACTTTTTGTAATTGTGTCTCTAATACTCAGCAAGCACACAATGTCTCTAATACTCGGCAAGCCACGTGTATTTATTATCACCATGGTGTAATGTTGCAGTTTTTATAGGAGTGCTTAATACTAAAGAGAATTTAGAAGTAAGAAAGACAATTAGGAAAGTCAGGCATTTATAAAGCATTAGACAAAAGTAGTGGAGTATATAAAATCAAGTTGGTATTGTGTTTTTTTCCCCCTGTAGCTTTTTCAAAATGTAAGCAAAGCACGAAGGGCACCCCTAACTATTCGCTTCATCTACCGGGCTTCAACATTTTACTTAAACTTATTCTTTAACTCATATACTCGTGACCTTATGGTGTTCCTCAACTGGCACGGATTCACTGGTGTAGTAGTAGAGAGAGTGGTCAGATGCTGGTATTTATATGCCAACCTATTAAATATATTATAATACTACACAGATAAGCTAACTGGAACGGATTCTCTAGTAGACTGAGTAGATACAGGTCATATGGTATCTATTCAATATGCCAATTAGTTGCTGCGGCCATCGAGTGAAAAGTGGAACTTTAGATGGAAGTTGAGAGAACAATATGCCCTTATTTTGCCAGCGTGCAGGATTGGCGGATTCTGGGCCAAAACAACAGTAGTTCAATTCAAAAAGTTGTAATTTTTTAATCAGTTACATTCTATGAGATGCTGATGCAAAATATCAGTGACACACTACAAGTCAGACACGTATTATAACTCATAAGCCTGTGACGATAAGAGTTATCTGTTTAATAGTAAGAGTTATAGTGAGCAGTTGTAATAGGCGTATGAGTCTTGGAGAAAATCAATATGCTTTGCAGGCAATGCTACTATTTAATAAACAGGAAAGTTCTTGATATCCGCCAGAACATTGTGTGGCCTTGAAAACCTCATGGGCAAATCCGCCAAGCTAAAGGTGGTCTAATCCTGTCTGGCTAACAATCTGCTTCATATATACGGTAATACCCTTGATTAACACATTTTGTATGGTTGCAAACTAAAATACATACACATTGGCGTGTTTCCATGCATCAAGGCTAATGTTTCAGAGGTTTATACAGAGCAGCTTTTATTTAGGGAGAACCCTCATGTTGATTGATTACACGGTATCGCCACCTACAAAGGAATGAGAGAATATAGAATTAACCATGAATCTCATGGCACCAACACTATTACCGCAAATGAATATAGCTAATCGGGGTATGCATATTCATCTACATATATTTGTCTAATTATAAATGTGTGGGTGTTGGCGTTTGAGTTATGTAATCACATTTCTTGCTGCCTAGTTTTCAATGAAAGAATAGGAATATACAGAAGTAGTCAGACTTACTGTCCTCTGTGCTGAAGGATTAACACTGCTGGGTCCCATTCAGTAGCATGGACCCACCACAGCTCCCTCGCAGTAGACACTGTCTCCGGCACCCCAGACTTGCGTTGTCCGCGGCACCGAGGACTGTAAGCATGGCTACATCTGTAGAATTAGTCTTTGGGAGAAATTATTTGTCTTGAAATCTTCAGTGACTCATTTTAACCCCTTGCTGCCAGAGTTTGCAATTCCCTCAGGCAGAATACTTGGCTGCCCCATCACAATTATAGGAGGTAATGGGTATGGGTATGGGGGAGGTGTAAGGGTGGGTATAAGAGGTAATGGCCATGGGGGGAGGAGGTATGAGGGGGTAATGGACCAGTATGGTGTTATAAGGGGGTAATGGACCTGTAAGGTGGTATAAGAGGGTAATGGACCTGGAGGGGGTACTGTATATAAGGGGGTAATGGGCCTGGAGGGTGGGATAATGGGTCTGGGGGTGAGGGTATAAAGTGGTAATGAGCCTACAGGCTCCACGAAAGGAAGGCTGAGGCCGGATGGGTAGCTGCAGCCAGCCAAGAAGAGGGCCTTTGGATGGGCCTTGTAGAGATTGTGGAAGAGGGGCCAAAACCTAAAGATGGGGCAGCCGGCAGAGCTGAGGTGGGCCATAAACGGCAGAGCAGGCGGCAGGTTGGGCCAGGGCCCCTTGACTAACCGGGCCTGGGACAGCAGTCATGGCTGTCCCTCCCCCCCTATCAACGGCCATGGTCACATGGGGAAACATATGGTATGGGCTCACTGCAAGTTTATAACAGACAAAAAAGATATGATAAGGCTTGTACTCATGCATACATACAAAGACTCATACATAAATGAATTTGTGCATACATACATACACTGATACATGTATGCACCCACACATACATACATACACCAATATATGCATACTCACATACATAAATATAATAACAGGTGCAGAGCAAACCATACATAGACTAATAGACACAGAGCAGACTGTCTCTCCCTGCAGCTACTCTCGCACACAGAGTGCCATGGGAAATACTGCCAGTCTCCTGTGTCTACCCAAGATTTCAGGAGTCTCCTGGTCATTCTAGGAGAATTGGGCAGTCTGTTCCCTCCATGCCCACCTGATGCTAGGGCTCTCAGAGAACTGGAGATGTGCGTAATTTTCGCTGAAGTTCAAGAAAGGCAACATTTACATAAAATATTTTGTGAAAATGAGCGTGGCCAATTGTATACAACATGCATATAACAGAGATAGTACTGCACACCTATACAATGCAATAATATAGCAAATATATGATACTTGCGTTTTAACACCGGTGCACCTGTTCAGGGATAGCCTATCTGAAGCAGTCCTGTTTATTAAGGAAGGAAGGTGATCCAGGGCACAGCGGATTTCAGCAAAAGAGAAATGTATTTTGTCATAACACGACGTTTCGGCCCTGACAAGGCCTTTATCAAGTGACTGGCATGTGATAGTAAGCTAAAAGTCCAATATAAATAGTGCTCCAAATCAGTGAGATAAGCAAACGCCCCCCCAACAACACTAATCATCCCATGTGAGTACAATGAAGTGAGTCCAATCCTCTTCCTGCTACATGGAATGCAAATGCGTTCCGGCACCTAGTGACGTCATCGTATCCTCCGTTGATCCTGATTGGTTCCTACAGTCTCGCGAGACATCCGCCAGCATCGGCGTCATCATGGGCGGTCCCTCGTAGCTCCGGTCGTGGCGACGTCATCCTCCCATGGTCCTCTGTATGGACATCTCATGGGATTTCCTTGATTGCAGTTCTTTCCATCCGTTTTGGATTCTAATACCTGTCTGATCCCTTCTCGAAATCTTTTTTAGCCACAGGCCCACAGACGAACACAAAGGACCGAGAAAAAAGATCAGGAGGGGGAGACAACGCGTCAAGAACTCCGCCAGTCACAAGATCGCAGCACTAAAAACATCACAGAACATAGTAATGAATCTTTCTGTTTATACTATCTCTGATATAGAACTGAAGGTTTTATCTATGGGTCCCTCCTATGCACCCACTACTACTCCAAGGAGGTTTGATGTGGAAGTTGATTTATACAAATTTGAAGCTGATGTCAACAAGTATTTTAATGAGAAACATAATATACATCATAATCCCACAATCAAGGAGAGGAATTGCCTAAAAGGATTAGCCTCTAATCCCAATATTATCATCAAAAAATATGATAAGGGGGGTGCTTTGGTAATTCAGAATTATACACAATATAGAGTGGAAGCACTTAGACAGCTTGAGGATAAATGCTGTTATACCACTCTTAACTGGGACCCTACCATTACCTATCAGCAGGAGATCAACAAGTTCCTTGCATTAGGAATGGGTAATTCCTGGATTTACAGAGGATGAGTTGGATTTTTTAACCATGATCAATCCAAGACGCCCGGTTTTCTACCTATTGCCAAAAGTCCATAAAAGTATACACAGTGCCCCTGGTAGGCCAATTATATCTGCCACCTGTTCTATCAATCAGGCCCATGCCATTTACATTGACAAATTCCTACAGCCTATAGTCACCAAAGCTCAATCGTGTATTAGAGACACTTGACTTTCTTGATAAAGTCAGGTCTATAATTGTAACTAATAAAAAAAATTATTTTAGTTACGAGGGATGTAACAAGTTTGTCCACCATCATCCCGCATGTGGAAGGAATGGAGGCAGTAAAGGGCTTTTTAGAGAAAGCGCATACCACACGACCTCCGATTGATTACACCATGCTTCTGCTGCATTTTGTGTTACACAAAAATTATTTTAAATGTGAAAACACCTGCAAACTACCCGTACTGCCATGGGCAGTAATGTAGCGCCTGTGTACGCTAATCTTTACATTACTAAATTTGAGGACCAGTACATCTTTAACACTGAGTACTTTAACAGGATGTGTTTTTATTGCCGTTATATCGATGACCTGTTCTTCATCTGGGCTGGAACAGATGAAGAACTGGTTGACTTGTTTGACTATATAGATTTGTTACCCACTCCAGTGCGCTTCACCAAGAACTGGAGCAGCACACAGATAGCATTTCTAGGCGTGCTGGTTTCGTTTGATGGTCAGAATTTACACACAGACTTATGCCGCAAACCGACGGATAGAAACTCGACTCTTCATGCGTCCAGTTTTCATCCTACTCCACTCAAAAAGATGTTACCATTTTCCCAGAAAATTAGGGCAACAAGAATTGTCGATAGACCTGATAGACTTGATGAGACATGAAATGACATAAAACAAAGATTCACAACACATGGGCACAAGACCTCTGATGTAGAACAATCCTTTAATAGAGCTGTCACAGTAATGCCACCTGAGGATGACTCTGAGCGAGTCAACTTTGTAAGCAGATATACTACTGCGAGTAGGTGCATACAAAATAGTATTCATAGACATTGGGGAATACTATAGATGGAGGAGTCATTAAACTCGGTCTGCAGGAGTCAGCCAAGATTTGCATTTAAAAGAGGACAAAACCTCAGAGATATGCTGATCTCGGCTGATGACAATAAATACTATACCATCAAACATTTTATGAGTAGTGTAAAACCAGGAGGTTACAAATGTTTCGGATGCTGGGTATGTAACAGTCTGAACACTGGTGATACATTTCATCACCCACGTACTGGCCAGAAATATAACACCAGGAGTAGAATTACTTGTACCTCCACTAATATTATTTACACCATTAAATGCCCTTGTGGGCTCATCTATGTGGGTAAAACTAATGGAATGTTAAAAACAAGGTATATTGAACACCGCAATAAAACCAACAGCCAAAAAGAGGAGACTGCCCTTATTGCACATTGTACACTTTTTAAACACAATGTATCATCCGTGAGACTAATGGGCATTGGTCAGGTAAACAAATCCTGTCCAGGCTCTGATAAAGACAAAGCCCTTCTGCAGAGAGAGGCATATTGGATGTTTACGTTAGATACGGTATTCCCTAAAGGCTTGAACGATTTTCTGTCCCTGAGTTTTTTCCTAGATAGGAGATAATTGTACTTGATTTAAAGAATTTAAATGTAACTTTGCATTTTATTCTGTATATGCTGCAGTTGCATATTACTTTCGTGCTGCTGATGCTGACCTCAAGCTAGTTCTCTACATATGGAGTAAATTGCTATACTCTTCCATCACTATGTTCATGTTTTTATTAAGTTTTTTAATTATCACTTGGTATTGTAAATTATCCCATGTGAACTCTCTGACTGTTCTCTCTCTTTCATATGGTACTATCTTGCTCTGTGTATATATGATACCACCTATTCCCCCCACGGGATCCCCACAGTGATGATGCCCTAATACAAGGGAACACTTCAAGGGATCAGACGGGTATTAGAATCCAAAACGGATGGAAAGAACTGCAAAGGAGGAAATCCCATGAGATGTCCATACAGAGGACCATGAGAGGATGACGTCGCCACGATCGGAGCTACGAGGGACCGCCCATGATGATGCCAATGCTGACGGATGTCTCGCGAGACTGTAGGAACCAATCAGGATCAACGAAGAATACGATGACGTAACTAGGTGCTGAAACGCATTTGCATTCCATGTAGCACGGAAGAGGATTGGACTCACTTCATTGTACTCACATGGGATGATTAGTGTTGTTGGGGGGGGCGTTTGCTTATCTCACTGATTTGGAGCACTATATATATTGACCTTTTAGCTTACTATCACATGCCAGTCACTTGAAAAAGGCCTTGTCAGGGCTGAAACGTCGTGTTATGACAAAATACATTTCTCTTTTGCTGAAATCCGCTGTGCCCTGGATCACCTTTCTACCTCAATGATATACAACAAAATACAAAAATACCCAATGCTACATCTAATGTGAAAAAATACATAGATAAATACGTCAATGTTTGTATTCTCATGAGTAAGGGTCATTTAGTTAAACCCTTTGGCCAAAGCATTATAAGCCCGCAGCCACGTCACAGCATGACCAGTATGCAGGTCCTAACGCTACCTGTGAAAATTCTCATTTACCTATGCTGGGGGGATAATGGTCTCAGTGGACCTGTCCTGCATAGGAACATGGAAAAACCTGCAACTTAAAAAGTGAGGAGGGGTGAGCTTAAACCCTGGGGGGAGGGGCCACCAACCTCCAACCAACTGATACCAGTTGAAAATTAAAATTAATGAACAAACAATCCCTGTCAGCTCTAACCCAAGGACCCACATCATATATATATATATATATATATATATATATATATATATATATATTTGCGTCAAATGGAGTGCTACTGAGCGTGGCCAAATGTATACAACAAAAGACAAAAATACGCAATGCTACATCCAATGTGATGTAGCATTGGGTATTTTTGTCTTTCGTTGTATGACTACGTGACAAACCAACAGAATGCATCTGTATGCTGTATTACCCACACAGTGTTAACCACATCAGGGCCGCCTTGATGGTGGTTCCATTGGTGCCTCTGCACTGAGCCCCGTGGTTACAGAGGCCTCACCCTCTTCCCCACAACAATGAAACTGATTGCCGGGGAGAGCATGGGGCTTATGTAACTGTCTCTTACCTTGTCCGGTGGCACCACCTCCCGGGGTGTCCCATTGGCTTCACGATGTGACATGTTGCTGCATCGGTGGAAGAGGACATGCCGCGCCGCACCAGTTTGGAGGCCCAACAAAAGCCCCACGCACTGAACCCCGCAAAATTCGCAGCCAGCCCTTTTTTTTAAACATGTAAGTGGTCATTAACCCATAAAGTGTCAGTGAGGCCAATTATACCAGTCTACATGGAATATAAAATATGTAGTAAAGTGTTAGGACCAGTATGTCAGGCCAGAATCTGCACTCGTGTTAAGCTTCCATTTTGTATGGTCATAACTAGTTAAGATTCTGTAGTCAGCCTTTTGCTGAAATATAATTCCTAAATGCACTCAGTTTCTGCTAAATTACATTTCTTTTCTTCCTGCTAAGGATATTGCTAAGATACTTTTGTGTTGTCAATTTCCTGATGTTTTAATTAGAATATAATAGAATGGTTCTCTGCAAGAAGCAAAATAGTGTAATATACTGCACCGACACACTTTATTCGAGCAAATACCCGGTATGTACCTGGCAGATACCTGGAATGCGCCACTCCTAACCTCTGACAAGCCCCGTTGCATTTGCCTTCCCAGCCTGGGTTCATGCCTGGGTGATGGGCGGCTGATCTGTTAAATGATAATGATTAGGATTTAATAGGCTGCAATGCTTCGCGTGTCTACCAGATGGCATAAATTCATGAATTGTAATGCAGTTTATATATATATACTGTGCAGTATTGCAGCCAGCGGGAATAAAATGCTTCAATCCCTGCTTGGAAAATAACTCAATGTACTCGGGCAGAAAACAGTCACAAACCTCAATACACCCGGGTATATCCGAATTCGTGGGACTAGCCAAGCTCGAATAAAGTGTGTCGCCAGTGTAGTTGCTAAAGATTCAAGGTCTCTTTTGATAACAGACAATGAATAAGCTATGTATTCAGACATTGCTTGTATTGGGAAAACACGTCCCAAAAGTCACGCCACTAATATGTCCTGCCCCTAAATCACGCCTCTAATCAAAGCTACGCCCAAGACACACCTAGGATATGACTATGTTACGCCTATGTTACGCCTCTAACCAATATCTTCTTTTTTCTGTATAAAAGTCATTACCCTATGAGTAATAAATTGAGACAAAGGATTTGAAACCTGGCTTGCGTTACGTTTCATTTCGTTCATCTACCAGGCCTGAAAGTTCCCCAAAGATCGAAGATAACAGTGGCAGGGCGTGGAAGATTCTCCGGGGGAGTCTGCTGCAAACGGTGCAGATGGTGTATCCAGTCACAAGGCTTCAGTGTACTTGGCAGAGGAAAGGTTCCTCTCGGTTCTGAAGCCAGGGGAGGAAATAAAGGATTTTCCTTCATAAAGTGCCAAAAATTTATGAAATAAAATTATGCTTTATTAAAAAAAAAAAAAAGACTACTAGTTCCATAGTTTAACAAACAGGTTTAGGTTTTTGTTTTTTTTGCAAAAACTGTGCATGGGTGCAAGTGTTGAGAAAACCTGCCCACTAAAGTGATGTGAAAGTATGGCCCGTCTGTTCTCGACTGTTACAATGTCTTCTCTTTGTAGCTGACATGTTCAAGGAGATAAGGGTGGTCATGGTGCATGTACATAGTGTTTGGCAGGATGTCACCCAACTTTGGCTTTCTTTCAGATTGCTTGGATTTCCCTTCAGATTCACAGGGTGTCAATTCATGCGGGTCTTTTCAGCATTGTGACTGGCCTTCTCAGCATTGTGACTGGCCTTCTCAGCACTCTGACTGGCCATCTCAGCACTCTGACTGGCCTTCTAAGCATTCTGACTGGCCTTCTAAGCATTCTGATTGGCCTTCTCAGCATTCTGATTGGCCTTCTCATTATTCTGACTGGCCTTCTCATTATTCTGACTGGCCTTCTCAGCATTCTGACTGGCCTTCTCAATATTCTGACTGATCTTTTCAGCACTTTCACTGGCCTTCTCAGCATTCTGACTGGCCTTCTCAGCATTGTGACTGGCCTTCTCAGCACTCTGACTGGCCTCAGCACTCTGACTGGCCTTCTCAGCACTCTGACTGGCCTTCTCAGCACTCTGACTGGCCTTCTCAGCACTCTGACTGGCCTTCTCAGCACTCTGACTGGCCTTCACAGCATTCTGACTGATCTCCGCATTCTGACGGGTCTTTTCAGCATTCTGAAAGGAAAAAAGTTATATATACTCCTGCACACGGAATCAGTTAAAAAAGAACCATAGTTCTTAGAGGTCAAGAGATTTCAAATGAGACCACACTCTAAATGTGTGCGATACAAATATACTTTTAATACTTTTCAGCATTCTGACCGGCCTTCTCAGCACTCTGACTGGCCTTCTCACACAATCCCTGCCAGCTCTAACCTCAGAACACACCACATCAAATATATATATTTGTGTCAAAAGGAGTGCTACTGAGCGTGGCCAAATGTATACAACAAAAGACAAAAATACACAATGCTTGGGTATTTTTCTATTTTGTTGTATGACTACGTGACAAACCAACTGACTGCATCTGTATGCTGTATTACCCACACAGTGTTAACCACAGCCCCCCTCTCTCATGGGCCACATCAGGGCCGTCTTCATGGTGGTTCCATGGGTGCCTCTGCACTGAGCCCCATGGTTACAGAGGCCCCACCCTCTTCCCCACAACAATGAAACTGATTGCCGGGGAGAGCTCTGTAACTGTCTCTTACCTTATCCAGCGGCACCTCCACCCGGGGTGTCTCATTGGCTTCACGATGTGACATGATGCTGCATTGGTGGAAAAGGAGGGAGGGAGTTTAATAGCGATACCCACACAGTAGACAGTGAAAATTAAAATATGTCTGGGGGAATTGGTAAGAAAAAGGGTTGGGAAGGGAACATGGTGGTGTTCATGGCCATGGCAGGAAAGGACTAGTATGGAGTGGGACCATAGAGAATTGACATACTGCTACTACTAAACCATCAGCAATTGAGCCCTAGCACCTTTAAGTCCTACGGGAGGTAAAACTGAAAAAGGGAGGAACAGGTGATCCAGAAAGAACAGCGTGTTGCTGGAACCTCTCAAAGTGGCATAGATAGATTAGCCATCCATACCCGAGTAAGCAGACATCTTGTTAAGGTGTGAGAAGGGTGAACCTGTCTCTGAGTGTACTTCCACAGTAGAAACACAAGTTCATCACAGTCAGGCTGATATAGAGTTGACTGATCACAGAAACAGAGAGGATTTTTCTGAATCTGACCAGGCACCAACATCTGGGTGTGCAAGTGCATCGGCATAAGTACTTGTGAAGAATGGTCAGCAGCTCGCAGCATTCACAACATAAAACTATTGAGGAGTAAGAGGAGGATGAATATGCTGGTGGTCATGTTGGTGGGTGCAGTAGAGATAGCACAGGTACTGCTGCGACACACTTTATTCGAGCAAATACCCAGTATGTACCTGGCAGATACCTGGAATGCGCCGCTCCTCACCTCTGACAAGCCCCGTTGCATTTGCCTTCCCAGCCTGGGTTCATGCCTGGCTGACGGGCGGCTGATCTGTTAAATGATAATGATTAGGATTTAATAGGCTGCAATGCTTCGCGTGTCTACCAGATGGCATAAATTCATGAATTGTAATGCAGTATATATATATATACTGTGCAGTATTGCAGCCAGCGGGAATAAAATGCTTCAATCCCTGCCTGGAAAATACCTCAATGCACTCGGGCAGAAAACAGTCACAAACCTCAATACACCCGGGTATACCCGAATTCGTGGGACTAGCCGAGCTCGAATAAAGTGTGTCGCCAGTGTAGGGGATGGAGTGGAGAGCTTTAAAATGCTCTCATCACGTCCAGCAGCTACCTCTAGGTATTTAAATCAGCGTGTGAGGTTACACCCTGTTTCTTCATCTACTCAAAAATCAAGAGTATTGAGATTTTTTTAACATAGTGATTTGTGGGTAAGGATGAGGGTGTTGTCACCTGTTGTTTGTACCATGCTATGCCATTGTGAGGCAGGGGAATGGAGAACTCAGCTGGGTATCTCTCCAATTATAGGGCACATGATCCATCATCATAAGGCTACATGTTGACGAAGTTCCAACTATTGCAAAGGCACCAGCAGGAGCACAGTTGTGAGAAAGGGGGGTGCCTCAATTACTGGTACTTGACCAGGTGACTTAGAGTGTTTTGTTGGTGAAGGTCATGATCATGTACCTATGGTGCATGTTCTTGGCACTGGTAGTCTAAGTCAAGGGAGCGCAAACTTTTGAAGTTGCATCCCCCGGTCTTCCCTTCCCCGGCTCTTGCTCCTCCCCCCCTCCCCCATCTTGTATCCGCGTGACCCGCGGTGTCATTTGACACGTGTGACATCATGTCACATGGTCCTGCGGTGTTATTTGACACCACGTTGCCATGGCGACGCATCACACAGCCGGCTGAATCCCGGTAAGTGGAGTGTTGCAGAGGCCTCACGTGATTCCCCGGCATTTAATTAAATGCCTGGGGGAAGAGCGTGGGGCCTCTGCAACCGCCCGCATCCCCCCCAGAAAAATCTCCTGCCCCCCTGGGGGGCACGCCCCCCAGTTTGCGCACCCCTGGTCTAAGTAGTAAGAATGAGGATAAGGGCAATGAGGCTATGGGGGCTGTCCCAGCATGATATGAAACTAGTAGTGCACAGCATAGGCATGGGGGAAAGGGCCCTCTGGCAGTAAACAAGCACAGGGACCAAGTACAGTTGTGTGAAAAAGAAAGTACACCCTCTTTGAATTCTATGGTTTTACATATCAGGACATAACAATCATCTGTTCCTTCACAGGTCTAAAAATTGGGTAAATACAACCTCAGATGAACAACAACACATGACATATTACACCGTGTCATGATTTATTTAACAAAAATAAAGCCAAAATGGAGAAGCTATGTGTGAAAAACTAAGTACACCCTTACTGCTTCCATAGGAATTATGATGCTAAGTAGCAGATAGGTGCTGCTAATCAAATGACCTTGATTAATTGATCATTAGGAAGTGTGGCCACCTCTATAAAAGCCGAAGTTTTATCAGTTTGCTGGTCTGGAGCATTCAGGTGTGTGTTAACACAATGCCAAGGAGGAAAGACATCAGCAATGATCTTAGAGAAGAAATTGTTGCTGCCCATCAATCTGGGAAGGGTTATAAGGCCATTTCCAAACAACTTAAAGTCCATCATTCTACAGTGAGAAAGATTATTCAAAAGTGGAAAACATTCAAGACAGTTGCCAATCTTCCCAGGAGTGGATGTCCCAGCAAATTCACCCCAGAGTCAGACCGTGCAATGCACAGAGAAATTGCAAAAAAAAACAAGAGTTACACCTCAGACTCTGCAGGCCTCAGTTAGCATGTAAAATTTTAAAGTTCATGACAGTACGATTAGAAAAAGACTGAACAAGTATGGTTTGTTTGGAAGGGTTGCCAGGAGAAAGCCTCTTCTCTTTAAAAAGAACATGGCAGCACGGCTTAGGTTTGCAAAGTTGCATCTGAACAAACCACAGGACTTCTGGAACAATGTCCTTTCGAAAGACAAGACCAAAGTGGAGAAAAATGCACAGTGCCATGTTTGGCAAAAACCAAACACAGCATATCAGCACAAACACCTCATACCAACTGTCAAGCACGGTGGTGGAGGGGTGATGATTTGGGCTTGTTTTGCAGCCACAGGACCTGGGAACCTTGCAGTCATTGAGTCGAACATGAACTCCTCTGTATACCAAAGTATTCTAGAGTCAAATGTGAGGCCACCTGTCTGACAGCTAAAGCTTGGCCGAAATTGGGTCATGCAACAGGACAATGATCCCAAGCACACCAGCAAATCTACAACAGAATGGCTGAAAAAGAAAAGAATCAAGGTGTTGCAATGGCCCAGTCAAAGTCCAGACCTCAACCCGATTGAAATGCTGTGGTGGGACCTTAAGAGAGCTGTGCATAAACAAATGCCCGCAAACCTCAATGAATTGAAGCAACGTTGTAAAGAAGAGTGGGCCAAAATTCCTCCACAACGATGTGAGACTGATAAAGTCATACAGAAAACGATGACTTCCAAGTTATTGCTGCTAAAGGTGGTTCTACAAGCTATTGAATCATAAGGTGTACTTAGTTTTTCACACATGGCTTCTCCATTTTGGCTTTATTTTTGTTAAATAAATCATGACACGGTGTAATATGTCATGTGTTGTTGTTCATCTGAGGTTGTACAGGCATACCCCGGTTTAAGGACACTCACTTTAAGTACACTCGCGAGTAAGTACATCTCGCTCAATAGGCAAACGGCAGCTCACGCATGCGCCTGCCAGCACGTCCTGAACAGCAATACTGTCTCCCTACCTGTACCAAAGCTGTGCACAAGCGGGGAGACTATAGAGCCTGTTACACATGCGTTATTTACATCAGTTATGCACATATATGACGATTGCAGTACAGCACATGCATCGATAAGTGGGGAAAAGGTAGTGCTTCACTTTAAGTACATTTTCACTTTACATACATGCTCCGGTCCCATTGCGTACGTTAATGTGGGGTATGCCTGTATTTACCTAATTTTTAGACCTGTGAAGGAACAGATGATTGTTATTATGTCCTGATATGTAAAACCATAGAATTCAAAGAGAGTGTACTTTCTTTTTCACACAACTGTATGTCTAATCCAGTATGGTAACCCAAGATTCTCGAACATTTTGAGAGGTGCGTAGACGATAGGACCTTTATCCTGAATGGCAAATTGTCCAAAATACTTGCAGTTTACATGCTGCCCTTTAGCTCTGTAAAGGACAAGGGCTTTAGGGAGCTACTCAGATGCACTGAGCCTTGCTGGAAAATACCCAGGTGGGATTATTTTTCCACCAAGGATGTTCCACAACTGTACCAAGAGGTTGTTGAATTAGTGGGCCTGGTTTTTGATGGTTCACACACTGTAAGGGTGCACCTAACAACAGGCATGTAGGATTACATGATTTACCAGAGATGCCAGGTTCCCCTGACCTCACACTGAATGGGCGCAGCTAATACCCCCCTTTCCTGCTACTCGATAGGCGTTGGCCCCCCAAACTTGACAACTCAGCCCGAAACTCAGGTTTATAGACCTTGCCCTGTCAACTTGACGGTAGTCCTGACTGTCACCACCCATTGGGTGGGCTTTCCTCCCTTTTGCAAACTCCATACTAGTCCCACTCCATACTAGACCATTCCTGCCATGTGTGTAATGGGTGGTTGTGGCGGAAGTGATACTCAGAGTTTGTGGCAGCAATTTCTAAGGCAGGAGACAATGGCAGTCAAAAAAACCCATCTAAAAAAAGGTCTAGCTCGGGTTACTGTGACCAAAAAACCTACATTAAAAGTGGTGCATATAATTAAACCAAGAGCATATATCAAAAAAATGTAACAAATCCAATACTGCATTCAAAGGCACATTATTTAATTACAAAAGTGTTATAAAGCATCCAAAATATATTTAAAAAAAGGGGTGTGCACAAAAGAAAAGGGCACTTCAAATGGTTATCCAAGAAGTAGTAGTCTATCTGCAGTACTACTTGTGCTGCTGGCATAAAGGCCTGTTTGTATAATTACACAGAGTGGACTAAATTGGGAGGCCCCAAAAAGGGAGTATGTAATCAATACTGGACAGAAAGTACATGTGTACTGCCTTATAAACACATATCCCTAAATTGCAGTATATTATGCCAATCTCCATGTCACCAGCTTCTAAGGAGGAAGGCAATTAAATCACAGACGTACAGTATAATTGTTGTTTTTGACAAGGTTGGTGCCAATGAAATAACACTTTACTGGCTGGCTGTGTGCTGAGCTGAGCTGAGCTGGCTGACTTGTCAGCAGTGTCTGTTAAGGCATTTCACCACCACCTACTAATGTCTACCACCACCATCTTTGTTTCCCATTGTATACTAGCACTCTAACTTTAATGATGTGCTGTGATATGATAGGTCTGTTAAAATGTATCATTTAATGCTTATATATAAAATAATTATGGACAGAAACAAACACATATAATCTACCTGTAGTACATAATACAAAATCACTGACAGGGCTATGTAAAATGTACCCCTAATTTGAGGATATAGTAATGACTAATTAGCCCCAAGAGTAGATAGGTCATAAATCTGTGTTGTAGGAACCATAATCAATATGTAGTACTGATACGTATCTACTGAGGGATAATAGTCACTTATGATTGACTGAAACTGCCTATGGCTATATGGCAATTAATTACATATGACAAGATCTAATAAAGTCAATGTTGGCCAATGAACGATTAGGCCATATAGTGAGATTGAGCACAGTTAAAGGCAGTATTAGTACAGTCACAGCCAGAAAAGACTGGCGGTGACAACATCCGATTTGTGCAATGTTCTGTACTGTAGATATTAAAAGCAAATGGACCTTAGCAGTCCAGACATAATCAGTGTGATCACTAGTAATGTATATTGTGATCTACACTTTGACGAATACACACGTGTCTCGTGTATGTATATATATATATATATATATATATATACATACTGTATATATACGAGAATACGAGACAAGCCACTTAGAGAAATTGTAAATCAATTAAATGAATTAATTACAAGTGGCTACTCTGCTAATAGGTTACAATCAGCTATATATAGACAGACCTTGGTAGGAATATATGATGGTCAGCTGATAGTCTGTTTAGAGTATTAGCAACCATTTTGTGGGGGCCAAAGAAGCTAGCACTCATATAGCATTGCCAGCTATATATGTAGCATCCATGTTGGTACAGTGCTTATCTTGTTCTACAGTACTGTATATACAGAATGTCCTATGTATCTTTGATATAATGGGGAGAGGGAAGGCCATATTCCTTTTTATTTTCATGTTTCCTGTGTGAACAACTTGTACAGATCAGTGTATTGTGGGACTGCTTCCACAGCAACAGGGCCTAGTGAGAGAAATTGACTGAGAAGCCAGAGTCTGAGACTTTTACAAGCTGAGTTTTAGGCAACGGTTAACTGTTAGGCAACAGCAGCCAATGTCACATCATCATCGTCATCGTCATCCTCAAGAGTGTATGGATTTGGTAGTGAAACTGCGGGGAGAGGCAAGAAAATCTTATCGGTCTCAGCAGCAGCACACAGTATTAAACAACATAAAACTGTTGAGGAGGGGGAGGAGTATTGTGATGATGATGATGATGATGATGTACAGAACAATGTTTTGTGTGTTAATGTTGCCACAGCAGCAGGATCTAGTGAGCGTAACCTGTCTGGGTTACTGTTTCCCGGCCAACCATTGTGTGGGCAGAGGATCCGGGGGAGATGGCCCATTCAGTTTTGTTTATCCAGTCTATTAGGAGGCCAGCACCTACAGTGCCTATGAATCAGTGAATTAATGTTGGTGTCTGTATGATGTACGGGGAGCATTTGAAGATGATAAACTCTAATAGTAGCAACCAGTAGTACCACCTAAGACTTACCAGCAAACTTATTCTGTACCAACATAACCTGCATATAGATGTGACATGTCTGGGGATGAGTGTGATAGCGCGGAAGAACTGCAAACCTAAATTCAGCTGACCAGTGTCGCCATGCCACCGGTGCTAGGACCCTATATTCAGTGACGCCAACAAGCTTCGTCTGTGCACTGGAAGCACTGGCAGTGAATCTAGTTGAGAAAAGGATAGAGACAGAGGGAAGAAATTAAACCATAAAAATAAGCATACAGCAGAGGGACTGACAAAGTGGCACAGGAGATAATGGGGAAGGAGGAGAGGGATAATGGGGAAGGAGGAGAGCCTGCTTCATGGGAGAGTAAAAAGGGTGGGTCATAAAAAAGATAAATGATGTAATGAGTAGTAAAAGAGGACATTAGTTAATTATACACTGAGCTGAGCACATGCACTTGCTTTTTATTGCATAAACATTGGCTTATATTATGTATTCATGGTCTGCACATGACATCTTGAGACCAGAACCTATGGTTCACATCACAATATAACCACTTCTCCTATCCCTCCCCTTTATGCCTCCCTCCAAAAGCTGGGCCATTAAATAACAACCACCTACCACATGCAGTTGGCGACATTCAGCTACTGGCAGAGACCAGGGGGGACAAGCCGAATATTTCACAGCCCCACCCATCCTTTTGTTGATTTGCAAATGCTGCCAACCCAACCGCATAGAGGAACCAGGCGGCAGATTTCTGGGTGCAACAGACTCCTAAAACCAGGGGCTGGTGAAAAGCAACACAACATTAATAGTATCCAGCTTTCCCAAGAGCTAATATTGTACACAGACACATTTACAATGTGTAGAAATCTCCCTCCGACTTACAGAACTACAATGCGTGTGCAGCCACATACGCACAAAAAATAACATTACAACTTTGCTATTGCCAACACTTTTTCAGGCTAATGTTCTACTTCCCTTTTTGTATCATTATATTAAGACTGCATTTCATTCTCAAGAGTAAGAAAACTGAAAATGATTATGCAGCTGTTGTATAGTGGTACTAAGTTGCTTTGCACATTCACTGCCAATCCTATAGCATCTACAGCTACAGTCCCAATTAGCGACATATATTTAATTTGCACATATATGAATATAAACAAGCTTGTAGCAAACACCATACGGTACATACCGTTTTTAACAGTTGTTTCACAATTAATTAATGCTTAATAGCTTTTCAAATGTAGGCCTAGAGGTCTATTTGCATATATTACAACACTTGGTTTCACAGCGTATATACAATATACAATTAGGGTTCCCAGGTGGCTTCTCCAAAAATACTGGACACAATGGTGAAAGGTGTGACGCGCTCAACACACACACACAACTCCCCTCTCACCTTTCTCCGCTCCATGCTGTTTCCTCCTCTCCTTGGCCCTACCTACAGGCTCCTGACACCTCCTCCTGATTGGCTGTATTACCCAGCAGCAGCCAATCAGGATGGAGGAAGCTGCCCAGCCCACAAGAAACAGCCCTGCTCTCTCCCTGCTCTGGGAAATCCTGCGGCCCCCAAGCCGGTCAGGTCACTATGTCCAGAGAGGTAATACCATTATACACATACATGTCCAGAGAGGTAATACCGGTATACACGTGCATGTCCAGAGAGGTAATACCGGTATACACATACATGTCCAGAGAGGTAATACCATTATACATGTTCAGTATTACCTCAATTTTTTTTTACTGGACAGAGTGTTCAAATACAGGACAGACCAGTTCAATACTGGACACCTGGCAACCCTAACATACGTATTGCAGACGCAGAGGCGCGTCATCTCCCTGCACTCCGGACGCGGAGGCAGAGCAGCTCTTGTGGCTAGAAGGTTACACTTTTACATGGCAACGAGCCTGAGTGTCGTTCTATGTGAGTGCTATTTGTATGTTAACGTATGCAGATGTTTTAAACTAATAAATGTCTTGTTAAAAAACTTCATACTGAAACCGTGCCTCACTTACCCCTTGACTGCTGAACCGGGGAGAACGAATAAGATTGCCTGATCCCAGGCACCAAAGAGGGGAGTCCCGATTGCAGTTCTTATTTAAGAACATATGCTGGTGCCTTTACTTTGGTCTACATCCTGGAAGGGTTAAGCTGAACCCCACAGACCATTATACTACACCCTTACTTACACTGGGCCGTGTAAGTATTCTGTTATTATATTATTAATACCCCTACCCTTCCTCCTGGAACAGTTTGGAGGATACACCACAGATACCATTATATATCTATGCTTACACAAGGCCGTGTAAGTTTATTAATGATATCACCATCACATCAGTTTTATCGGTCCCTTATTAGGGGTGATCAGCCCTGTTGTGGTTCTCTTATTATCTGCAAGTTTCTGTCTGGATTGTGTTAACCCCTTGCTCCCCTATCTTTTTTGTTTTATACGTATTGCAGACGCAGGTTATAATTGCTACGCTAGTGAAGCTGCATTGCCTTGAGCTGTGGTGCAGAGTTTCTCTGAATATTCACAATGGTGGCCATATTTAAAGTGGCAGTCCCACATAGCAAAAAACAGAGCAATGAGGTTTTTTTTATACAATATACAATATACAATGTGTGTGTGTGTAAGTATGAATGTATATATATATATATATATATATATATATATATATATATATATATATATATATATATATATATATATATATATATATATACACATACACAGTGGTTGACAAATCACCCAAAAATCTACTCGCCGAAGAAAAAAAGTCTACTCGCCACCTAGTCCCGCCCTCAGCCCCGCTTTTAAAATGTTTTGAATAAATTCCTAGTAAGATCAACATTCGTTTTTGACATAAGTTTATTTATTGTATTACATTATACTACAATTAGTCCTTGTTAAGTGTGTGCGTGTGTAAATGTCGGATTTAGAAAAGAAAGCCAGATGTGAACGACTAGTATCCTGCACCCTTTAACCAGTTTCTGGATGCCCCCGCTTCACAATATCTAAAGCAGCAATCTCACCTGGGATCTTACCTGATCCGCAGTCCCTCAATGTCCAGGTACCCTCATTCCTGCAATGTTATATGTTGTAGGGGAGGTGTTCCTTATCTGTCTTCTGGGTTAGGGGGGATTCCGATGTCTCCCGTGTGAAGTTCAAGAGTTAGATCTGGAAGAAAGCAGTATAGATTATTTCGGTGTAGGTATAGACCAGTTAAGATATATAGGGTAAATAAGATATCCAGATCCAGAGTGTGAGACACAGAGAGAGTGTGTGTGTGTGTGTGTGTGACACAGAGAGAGTGTGCGTGTGAGACACAGAGTGTGTGTGTGTGTGTGTGTGTGTGTGTGTGTGTGTGTGTGTGTGTGTGTGTGTGTGTGTGTGTGTGTGTGTGTGAGACAGAGAGTGTGTGTGTGAGACACAGAGAGGGTGAGACAGAGGTTGACAGGGTGAGACAGAGGGTTACAGGATGAGACAGGGTGAGATAGAGGGTAACAGGGTGAGACAGAGGGTGACAGGGTGAGACAGAGGGGGACAGGGTGAGACAGAGGGCGATGGGGTGAGACAGAGGGGGACAGGGTGAGACAGAGGGCGATGTGGTGAGACAGAGGGTGACAGGGTGAGACAGAGGGTGACAGGGTGAGACAGAGGGTGACAGGGTGAGACAGGGTGAGATAGAGGGTGACAGGGATAGACAGAGGGTGACAGGGTGAGACAGAGGGTGACAGGGTGAGACAGGGTGAGATAGAGGGTGACAGGAATAGACAGAAGGTGAGACAGAACAGGGTGAGACAGGGTGAGATAGAGGGTGACAGGGATAGACAGAGGGTGACAGGGTGAGGCAGAGGGTGACAGGGTGAGGCAGAGGGTGACAGGGTGAGACAGAGGGTGACAGGGTGAGACAGAAGGTGACAGGGTGAGACAGAGGGTGACAGGGATAGACAGAAGGTGAGACAGAACAGGGTGAGACAGGGTGAGACAGAGGGTGACAGGGATAGACAGGGTGACAGGGTGAGGCAGAGGGTGACAGGGTGAGACAGAGGGTGACAGGGTGAGACAGAGGATGACAGGGTGAGACAGAGGGTGACAGGGTGAGACAGAGGGTGACAAGGTGAGACAGAGGGTGACAGTGACATAGTACAGCAGGCCGTGCTGAGCCGCGCTGAGCAGATGCACTTACCCCCTGCATCTGTCATCAGCACGGCTTTAGCAGCCGCTTCCGCACGCTTCCGCATGCGTGCGGAGGGTCAGGTATTTTGAGGAGACAGGCTTGCTGTGGTTAGGGGCAAAGTGCGCATGCGTGGGAATGAAGCCCCTCGTAGCCGTCTATGGATTCCTGTCCGTTTGGGTACTCGCGACCGGAAAAGATACACTTGTGTGTATGCCAGCTACCAAGGTGAGTAGAAGCTGGTTACACAATTCAAGCGAATTGTGTAACCAGCTTCTACTCACCTTGGTAGCTGGCATACACACAAGTGTATCTTTTCCGATCGCGAGTACCCAAACGGACATGCATCCATAGACGGCTACGGGGGCTTCATTCCCACGCATGCGCACTTTGCCCCTAACCACGCTTATACTCGTGGAGGCTAGATGCAGCTAGTGCTACAGAGACAGCCCCAGCGCGCGGGACTGCTATTTGGAGGGATCCGAACATCGCCCCTGCATACCCTCTCAAGTGGTGCCTGACTGAAAAGGACATCGTCTAGATCGGGACATATTAAATTTTTACTATATGTAAGTGTTTACTTTTTATTTTTTGTATCACAATATACTACTCTTACCTTGGTGCGCTCCTGTGTTCTCTTTTTCTTGGTTGCCTGGCTCTGCCGACGGAGTTCTCCGCCGGGATCCATCTTTGAGGTGGGGGAAGACACCTCGAACAACAGGAGCTGCAAGAGGACAGAGAGGAATCAATTTTCCACAGTCATAGGAAGCAAGAGCGCGGACTGAGCATTCTCTGATGGTTAAATGCACTCGCCAGGGGGTTAAATGCACTCGCCCCGGGCGTTCGGGGAGGTGCATTTGTCGAACACTGTATATATATATATATATATATATATATATATATATATATATATATATATATATATATATATATATATGCAATAACCTGCTCATTTTACTTTTCAGAAATGCTAAAATTAAATTTAGCACTCAGGCATCAGCTCATTGACTTTTATGGGGATAATGGCAGCCATCCTAATTTCAGTCAAAAGTATATTCAATTAAAAAGCACAAGGGACTCTGTTAAATGGCAAAATAGGTCCATATGAAACCTGAAATGCTGTCTTTCCACTGTTCTTGGCTGTCACATTAAATGGAGAATTGCATTATGAACGTGTGAGTAGGGCTCTACTTTGTATCTCTGTCTTAAAGGAGACCTGTACTTTGAAGATATTGTTTGGGCTGGTAATCTACTCAGTCCAACCAGCACACAATGGAGGTTTGGGCCATAATCTAATTTAGGCTAAGTGAAGTACTTGGGAACACTGTGGAAGTGGGGGAGGGCATGGACTCAGGTCAGGGGAACATATACTTCAAAAACAGAACCATTGTTAATTTCCGACTCTCTGTGGCAGATATTGAGTTGAAACTGGAAACCGAGGCCTGTGTCCTAGCCCTGCCGGCTCGATTTCCATTGGTCAGTTTAAATTTCCCACTCTCCTTAAGCCTGCCTCTGTGAGCTGTCCTAAAGCACTGTCACCTCCCATGGCCCTGATTGGTCCATCTCAGGCGAGCCCTCGCTATCTGATTGGCCGGCGAAGACAATCTCTTCGCTCATTGTTTGGTATCCGGTCTTCCATGGTTTCAGATGGATGCCGGGAATGTATGCAAACCGATGCAGATCAGAGCCCCACAGATTAATTGGATATTCTGAGGTTCATACAGTAGCTGGACTCGGTGTCAGAGACTAGATGGAGATTTAAACCTGCAAGCGAGTGCCTACCAGTCCATAGTACTGGGTTACTCGGAGGCGGATGGATCCTGGAAGACATCCTGGGTGAACTAGCAACGGCAGTGCCCAGCACCCAATAAACTAGGATTCCCCCATAACCTTCTGTTTGGTGAGTTTAAGAATGCTTTGTGCACTTTGTTGTTCCTGTTGGTTCTGGCCAAAGTAAATTTAGTTTATATAACTCCTTTGTTCTGCGTGGTGCTCCCGGTGTACTTGTCTGGTTTGCCGTGACGGTCACAATTCAAAATGCCTGTAACTCAGATCAATCTCCAATAGGGATTCAATTACTGTACAACTGAATCCTACAAATGTCAACCCAATAACATGGTCTTTCCTCTCTAAATGATATCTCTTTAGAGCAGTAGTGGTTAATAAGTGGTTGCAGTATGAAGAAAACAATGCACAACACATGGAGGACCCTCTTCTGTTTTGGGAAGCTCATAAAGTGGTGATCTGAGGTGATATTATTATATCGTATGTTTCTTATCAGAGAAAAAAATATAATGAAAAATACCTGCACTATAATCTAATAATCCTTGAAGATTTTGTAAAATGTAAGAAATCCCCTAATCCTCATAACAAAGAGGAGTATATATCTAGGAAAATAGACCTCGATGCCTTATTACATCCGACTAGCACCCTCTCTATCCACCTTTAAGACCCACCTTAAAACACACCTGTTAACGAAGCATATGAGTAGATCCGTGGCTGATACTATATACCTCATACAGAAACCTTGGCCCCTTGTAGACGCACTTACCAGAACACCCTCCTACTGTCTCTGTACGTTCTTCCTACCTGCCAATTAGATTGTAAGCTCTTCGGAGCAGGGACTCCTTTTCCTAAATGTTACTTTTATTTCTGAATCAGTTCTTCCCATTATGTGTTATTTGTATTATTTGTTATTTATATGATTGTCACGTGTATTACTGCTGTGAAGCGCTACCTGTATGTACATTAATGGTGCTATATAAATTAAGACATACACACATGCGAGAGAATTGATAAATTAAAATGATAGAAATTCAAGGTGTATGTACTGTATTATGGGAACAAAGCTGTGAAAATGTTGGCTAATCTAGTAGCGAATAACCACTCCACTTGCCACATATCGGTCATGAAGTATCAGGCGGGAGTGTGACACTGTGAAAAAGAAACTGATAAGTATCCTCCAAATATACATCAAGATATAAGATAAATTAAAAGGAGGCTCCTGAGTAAGCAAGCATGCGAAACGCGTAGTGTCAGAAGCTACACAGAAACACTGGGTTTTGAGTGCTCAAGAGAACAGCTGATGAGAGTAGAAAGAGAATGGGCTTAACCATAAGCATCGTGAGACCGGGAAGCCGACATGGGTGGTCTGCAGACACTGTCGGTCGGAAAGTGTCTGGCAGCGGCAAGGCATCACATCCCGGCGGGGTGACTGCAAACCTCTGAAAACTCACTGAGATCTACAATTTGTACTTGCATGCCGTGAAGTACTGGGAAAGTGTGAGAGTAACGAGAACTGCGTTCCTCTACCAGCATAAAAGCTTATTGATTTGCACTGTGTTGTCCCTCTTTTCTCTCTTTTCCCTGCCTATGGCGCTCGAATTGGAGAAGTGGTCATTGCAGCTGATTGCACTGGAGTACGAGAGAATCCACCTCATAGATCCTGTGATACAGTCCTGTTTCATTTTTTAGCAAGCTGTGAAAAACAGAGCACTAATCGAGGCCCAAATCACTCGGTGGCCCCATAAAAAACATAGTTTTATTCGAGTCGCATGGACAAAAAAAATCACCAACATGTTTCGCGCCCACCGGCGCTTTGTCAAGGTTTTGTCCACGAGACTCGAATAAAACTACGTTTTTTTATGGGGCCAACACGTGATTTGTGCCTGGATTAGTGCTACGTTTTTCACAGCTTGCAATTTCTGGACTTTTCTCACGGACTGCACCCGGGGACCGGCTGGGATCATTAGAGGACTACAGGCACGCACCAAGGAAGCTTAAAAGGTACTGGCATATGGATTTACACGTGTTATTAGTCCTTTATATTGCCTTATAGAATACCACTGTACAGTACAATAGCCATACTTGTGAGTACTGATGCTTGTCTCACTAGGCTGATATCATATTAGTACACTGAGTACTACAGGTACCTTTTCAACCCTATTGTATGCCGTCCCAGTGGCAACTGTTTTATTACTTTAGAGAAGGGTCTTATTTGCTGAGCACCATTCCCGTTTTTCTATACTTTGCTGTTTCATTTTTTATTTATCTTATATGTTGTTCTATAATTGTTGGATCCTGATCACTAACTTTTTCACAGTTTTTCATTGCACATTTTTGATCCCATTTGATTTATTCAGCACATCTCGCGCTCCCCACATATCTTCACACATTGTCACCCAGAGCCTTAAGGGGACTCATTTGGGATTTGAGACGTGAGCACTATATTATCTTTTCATTATAGATTTACACATTGTCACACACTGGTATAGATCACTTAATGCTACTGTACAAAGAGCGCCTTTTTTTTGTTTTTAATTTTGGAGTGACACACGTGCACCAACAAAAAATGCGGTTATCTTAACATCCTTTTATGACAGTTTATTTAAACAGGCAGATATTAACCTGGAGTAGCAAAATACATTTTGGAATGATCTGAAACTTCCACATTTATCGGAGAATTCCAAAACGGTATTAAATAGTCGTATTACCTCAGACTAAGTCTACAGAACTATTAACCAGGTGGATACTCTGTGTTTTTCAATCATGTCACAGAAATAACACCCCATTTGCCAGTAGTTTAATTGCATAACGACTCAGGGAGAATTCCCTTTAGGTTTTATTTCTGCAGTAATTAAACTAATTCCAAAAAAGAATAAAGATCCTGACGAACCGGCTTCTTACCAACTGATCTCCTTTCTCAACCCTGACTAGAACATTTTTGCAAAACTTCTTGCTGAAAGATTAACAAATATATTGTCTGAAGTGGTAGAGCCAGATCAGACCGGTTTCATAAAAGGTAGACATTCTGATATCAATATATGCAAACTCCCTGCTGCTATTCAATATAATGGGTTCCCCTCTGCTATCGATGGTTGTGGGTCTGCATGTGTCTTCAGTTTGGACGCAGTAAAAACATTCAACATGATAACCTGGCTTCATTTATGCCAAGCTCTAAATAGATTCGGAGTGGAAGTAAAGTTTGCTGACTCTCTCAGGGTTATTTATGCCCAATCCAGTGCTTCAATTTCTCTAAATGGTAGATCTTCAGAATCTTTTAATTTACATAGAGGCACTAGGCAGGGATGCCCCCTCTCGCCATTGCTATTTGATCTTGCTATTGAACCTTTAGCAATTGCCTTGAGGGGGTAAATGAAATGACTGCAAATTGGAAACCAAGTAATTAAATTGTCTCTGTGTGCGGACGACCTGCTCTCATTTTGTTCAGACTAATATGGTCACGTACCGCTAATAATGCAAATTATAGAGAACTTCCAAACCTTTTCAGGATACAAAAGTAATTTTACGAGTGCTGAGATTCCTTGGCTTACAAAATTCAAAGGTAATTCATGTGTAACTGCACTCACCCTCCGCACTTCTTTTAGTCTTTTGTTGATTTTCATGGTGCTTGGACAGAAGAGGGAGCGGAACTTACTGCTCTGAATCCAAGCAGAAAAGCACAGATCTTCTCCGCACTCGTCCACATCACTGAATCAGACGTCTCTGATATTCATTCAACATATATTTATTGGAACAGCCAAAAACAGACCATGAAATGGACAGCACAACGTTTCGGGAGATCCCCTTCATCATGTTCAGCTGTCCGTTTCATTGTCTGTCTTCGGCTGTTCAAATAAATATATGTTGAATGAATATTGGCGACGTCTGATTCAGATTCTTTGGCTTAGGAGAGCCCTTCTCTGTTGTTTAAAATAGCGAAAGACTTGATTAAGTATCTAGGCATCCAGTTCCACTTGAAATTACAGAAGCTCTATGATTTCAATGTTACCCCCATCATGAGCAAGATTGATAGAGAATTTGCTGGTTGGATTAACCGTCCATTACATAATGTCAGGCAGAATTGCCTTCATCAACATGGTTTCTTTCCGAAAATCTTATATTTGATTCCTGTTCTTATAAAGAAAAAAAGATATTACAAAAATTCTTAGGAACATTACTCATTTTATTTGGAATAACAAAAAATATAAGAATGGCCTGCACAGACGACATGCAGATAGAGAACAGGGGGGTGGTGGGGGAAGTGTCTGAATCTTCCAGTAGCATTAACAAGATACATCAGGGATTGGTTGTTTGAAAATTCAGAGTTCGTCAAGTTTAATTTGGAAGGACAGATGGCTCTTCCACATCCCCTGAGGTTCCTACCTTTCTTTAGTAACAATACAAATAAATAGAAGGCAGCACTCAATCCATAAGACTCATTGTTTTTCGTTAATCCTGGCAAGGAATGGAACTCAGAAAACGGAAGTAATTAAAAAAAAAAGAAATTAGCATTGTAATCTTCAAAAGAGTGCAGGTAGTACGACGTTTCTGTTCTCCATGAGCCCTTGGTCAGCACTTACCTGACAAAGGGCTCATGGCGGCCAGAACTGTTTTGGTCTCGGTCAGCAGATCTTCCAGCAACGTAGGTACAAACTTAAACATTTATTTGCTTTCCTTCAACTGAGACATGATGCGACCTGTCTGGTGAGGGGAAATCCGTCCTTGTCAGAACAATGCCCTGGAGGCTGGTTGAAAGACATCCCTTCGAACAAGATTCACTTTCAAAGCCATCTACAATCCTCTGCTAGAAATTTGCACTGAAAATCATCGGAAGCCCATCCTTGCCATATGTCAAATTGATTTCCCAGGTTTATCGGATTTGGATATCCTGATCGAGGGGCGCAAATCGGGGAGAGTCACAGATTAAGATAGGGAATCAGGAAATTTCTGACTCCAGCGCAATTAAACAAATTCTAACGCAATCCACCAATAACGGGTAAATCATGGGGCTTTAGTAACGCCGATATCTCACATTGCTCTCGGTGCTGCTGAAAGATTTGTAAAAATTGTTGTAAGACTTTAAGGTTCTTAAGTAACATATTAACAGCAAAGCTGTCTCATTACTTAAACGCAATACTATTTGGGTACATGGAGGTTTGGGAAACTATGACTGTCGCAATTGGCGCGGGTGATTCTTTTAGCGCATGTAAACCGATAATGGTGAACTGTGGAAAACCAAAACCAAAGTATATGCCCTGTTCTGAGGGGATTATTACTAATATAGGCTAATGTAGGCTTATTTTTAATTTTTCATAAAAAAGAGACACTTTTGTAGTCATATTGATTTTTATCAGCATGATTGTCTACATTCTTTTGTTTTTAATGCACTGTTTATTAAAAGGAAATTGTACATACACACAGCCCCCCTCTATATGCACACAAACTCAGCAGCCCCCCCTCTATACACACAAACACACTCTGCAACCCCCATCTATATACACAAACACTCTCTGCAGCCCCCCTCTACACCCGCAAAACACACTCTGCAGCCCTCCTCCGCCCTCTACAGTCACAAAACACACACTGAAGACACACACACACATCACACAGAGCAGCCCTCCTCTACACCCACAAAACACTCAGCAGACAGACACAGACACAAACTTTTCTCCTCTGTGTTCTCCTGTCCGGAGCTCTCTTCAGGCAGGGTGGGGGAGGAGTCAGTGCCTTGCTGCTGCCCCTTGTCCTATCAGCTCCCCTGACTGAGAGCTGCTTTCACTTTATGTGGATGAGAACTGAAATGCTGGTTGGCTGAAAAACTTGGCAGGGTGCCAAAAATTCCGGGCCATTATTGCATGGATAATGCCTGGATGGAATTTTAACCAATCAGAGACCAGGGATTTCAATAATGCCCGGAATTGACCAGGTTTAGCCTATAATGTCAGTTAATACCTAGTGCATACAGAGTGATGTCGCTCTGTCTTCACAGGATTGTATTTCTGTATCTCGGAATTGTGCTCACAGGAATTGAAGAAATATTCAAAATAAAATAAAAAATAGAGATATTTTTACATCAATATTCTTCTGAAATGCAGCACTGCTGAATAATACGAATCTGGAGTATGTGGCCGTGATTAAAAAATTAAAATCAAAGAAGGTTTTAGGAAAAAAGTAGGGATTCTCTGATGGGGGTTACCTATCAAAGCTTCCAGGCGGCAAAACTGGAGCAAGAGAACAGCCCTCGATTGGTCAAAATCCTATTGCTATTTACGGGATTGTTATTCTTTGCTTATATCTGATGCTGTTCTTGCACCAGTTTTGAGAAATAAAAGCATGCAAGGTGGGAAGCTAGGAAATTATAGCAGAGAGGATGGGCCATCGCAGAGCAGAGAGAAAAGAGCAACTACTATTGAGACAGGAGACAGAGGAGAATAGGAACAGGCTTGAGTAGCAGAGACAAAGGAGTACTACTCAGAATTCGAGAGTGTGGGTATCACTTAGGGGCTTATTCTATGTTCACCGAAGCAACAGATATGGTCGTTTTCAGACAAAATTCTCCATTTGACATCATTGGGGAATATCGACCGAAAAACTGCCTCATGAGCTATTTCAGTAGATATAGACTAAACCTAAGGCCAGCGGGGCTCGGTGCAATGACATGTATGAGGCCTCTTACCTGCGGCATCTCCTCAGCATCCCGTCATCATGGCACCGCGACATCAGAAAGTGTCGTTTTTCCATGACAACGTGACGTCACGACACCATGCAGTGGCATGTTATCATGGCAACGGGGCGCCCCGGGGCGTCCCATTGTCATAGCGACGGGATGCCGCATGGCGTCGCACCGTCACGTTGTCATGGCAACGCTACCCCATTTGATGTCTCGTGCCGTGATCAGGGACCTTGCAGGAGGACATGTCACTGGAGAAGTTACAGAGGCCCCGCGCTCTCCCCTGGCAATCAGTTTAATTGTTGTGAGGGAAAGAGCACGGGGGCCTCTGTAACCACGGGGCTCGGTCCGACGGGAAGGCCATCAAGCCAAACCCCTAAAGATAATGGGCGCCTGAAATAAGGTGAAGAGCAATAGAGCCCAAAGGAACGGTGAGCAGTATGGAGAAAGACGGCATGGAAGAGAGCGCAGGGCCAGCAGGAGACAGAAAGATGATATGTGTACAAGATAGACACAAGATATAAGAAGGAGAATAGACATATTAGGAGGACAAATGAATTAGAAGAGACTCAGAGGAAAGAAAGAGAAAAGGAAACTCCTGACTACAGGAGTCAACTAGGCCTGTCTGCTTATGTGTACTGAAGAAATAGTGCGAGAGCATCTTTACCAATTTCTATCAGACGTTTCATTATCACATAGGGCATGAGAGTATTTAGAAAATGTATAGGGAAAAGATTCCCCAATCCGATGCTTCCACAACCTTCGGGGAAACACATGCAGTGTGCGTGGGAGTTTATAATGTATCCTAGTACACACGAGAAGTAGAAGCAATATAACAGTTTGATACCGAGCCCAGAAATGTGTGGATCCATATATTATCCAACCAGTATAAGGAAGGAGGTTCAGAATAACGAGGAAAATGGGCACAACCAGCACGTCCCCCAGGCTCAAACGTCAACCCCCTGATGTTTGAAATAACCCACTATTGTTAATCAGTTCGTAGTGTATAGATGGTCACTGCAGCAGGAATTCAACCGGAAACATGAGTAGTTAAAACAGCTTTATTGAACTAGAATGCTGCGCATCACAGAGAGCCACTCTGACGCGTTTCGTTCCTGTGTGGAACTTTATCAAAGAGTAATGGTCTCTCACACTGAGGTCAAATATATACACAGATTCTTATCCTGATTGGTTAACATATAATTGTAAACAGGTAATAGTAATCAGTGAGTTGTATAATTGGTATTGGAAACACCCTATACAGACAACAGTGTGTATGATAGAACAACAACAGAATTAAAAATATATCAAGTAAACAATACACAGTTACATATAACTTAAAATCACAAACAGTGAGTTGCAGCATCTATGATATAAAGGTATATATCATATATAACATAAAAATGAATAAAGTTTCAAAGAATCATTGAGTCATTATAACTCTGTGGAGAATGACATAATGTTTATGAAAACAAAAGCATGAAGTGGCACAAAAATGCCAAATGTAAAGATAAATGCAACTATGCAATATTCATAACTCATGGAGAAATATAGAAATTTATGTATCCAATTATGCATTATATTGTGATGCATAGAAAAAATGCATAAAAGAAATGCATAGAAAAAATGTGCATGAGATGCATACAGACACACACTCCCAAAACTCCCCATCTGGTTAACCCATAAGGAAGTGTTTTAACTCCCAGTCCACGTTTATACCATGGGGATGGAGAGTTCTGAGAGTGTATATCCAATACATCTCTTTTTTGTTAAGTGCATTTTCCCTGTTACCACCTCTAGGATGACATGGTATATGTTCTATGGCCCTGAATGTGAAATAATTAAGGTTGCCTGCAGAACATGTAGAAAAATGTCTGGATACCGGGTGATTCAGATCTCTTTTTCTAATCAATCTGACATGCTCTGCAATCCTGGTTTTAAGGGGTCTAATAGTGCGCCCCACATATTTAAGACCACAGGCACATTGTAGAACATATACTACATGGGTAATATTGCAATTGAGAAACGTTTGGATGTAATATTTATTACGATCTTCATTGTATAAGATGTATCTTGTCTGTGCTGCATATTTGCACATGGAGCAATGACCGCACTTAAAAAAGCCTTTTGGTATGCTTTTAACATTGGTAACATTAGAACCAGATGAAACCATACTAGGAGACAAGTGAAAAGAAAGTGTTTTGCCTTTGCGATAAGCAAACTTAGGGCCATTTTTTACAATATCACGGATGTCATTGTCCAGTGATAGCGTGTGCCAATGTTTGGCAATGATGTTGCAAATCTTTTGTGACTGACTATTGAATGTACTAATAAACATTGGATTATTCACATTTTTAGAAAGTATTGATTTGTTTTTCATAGTTTGGGTTTTGCAATTCCTTGCCCTTTTGTGTATTAATGTACTTCTGTCTACAGAATCGGCCCTTTTGAATGCAGCAGTAATGTCTTGAATGGAATAACCCCTTTCTATGAATCTATCAGACATTTCTCTGGCCCTCAATAGGAAAATCTCATGATCAGAGCAAATTCGCTTTAACCTCAAAAATTGGGCCCCTGGAATGTTTTTGATCAAAGATCGTGGGTGGCAACTCTGAGCCTTTAGAAGTGTATTTCTAGAGTTTTCTTTTCTATATATGTCTGTTTGAATGGACATGTCATTGCCAACATACAGGAGTAAGTCAAGAAAGTGAATATGATGAATGTTGTGTTGATATGTAAATTTAAGATTATAATTATTTGTACTAAGGTGATCAATAAAAGACAGAAGTGAATGGTCGTCCCCCTTCCAAATAAAAATCAGGTCATCAATATATCGCCCAAAGTAAACGATATTTTGACGAAATAAATTGTGACTGTGATAAATAAATTGTGACTCCCAAAAACCCATAAACAAATTAGCATATGATGGTGCAAAACTCGTGCCCATAGCGGTGCCTAGTGTCTGTAGATAAAAGTGTGAATCAAATAAAAAATAATTGTGCGTAAGTAAGAATGAAATTGATTCTAATAAAAAGGTGCAATGTGTTATAGATAAAGTAGATAAATCCAAAAAGTGTTTAATGGCAGCAAGGCCGTGCTGGTGCTCAATAATGGAATACAGGGAGGTCACATCCATGGTGACCCACCTGTATTCCTTGTGCCAAGTGATACCCTGCATGCTGGCAATGAAATCCGTAGTGTCCCTGATGAAAGATGGCAATTCAAAAACAAGGGGTTGCAAAAACCTGTCCACATACCGCGATAACCCATCTCCCAAAGATCCAATGCTCGCTACTGTGGGACGGCCAGGAGGGTCAACCAGCGATTTATGGATTTTTGGGAGATGGTGAAATATCGGAATCACGGGATGTGGACAGGAAAGAAAATCAAATTCTTTTTTACTAATGACATTAAGGATTCGACCCATATGTAACAACTCCATCAATTCATGATGATACAGAGATGTAGGATTGCTCTTTAGAGGTCTATACGTGGTACTATCTTTCAATTGTCTCATTGCTTCACTGAAGTATTGGTTTTTAGACATTACAACTAGAGCACCCCCTTTGTCGGCACTCTTAATAACTAAATCATGCTCTTTCTTGATGCATGCAATTTCTTTAATTTCGGTGTAAGTTAAGTTCCCGTTTGTGACATTAGAGCAAGAGAACCCATTAGATAATATACGCAGATCGCGTTCAACTAGATGTTCAAATGTGGCGATGGATGGACCCCTATTGGAATTGGGGCAAAATAGAGACTTCGGGCGGTAACCCGAGTTCATTCCCAAAAAAAGGTTGGGTGTGTGTCATCAAGGGTTCACCTTGCAATTCCAACAGGGAGTCCATATCAGACAATACACAATTCTCGTAAAAGTTCATGGGTGGCAGATCCCCAGACTTCAAAGAACTATTGGGGTCAATTGGTTCCTCTGGTCTGTGTGCATTATCCAGACTATTTTTTGCAGAGAAAATCTTTTTTAAAATCAACTTACGTGTGAACTTTTGTAGATCTATAATGGTTTCAAAAAGTTTAAAATTTTGACTGGGGGCGAACCCAAGGCCTTTATTAAGGAGGGACAATTGTGTGAATGTTAATTCGGCACCGGAAATATTGATTACATTGTTAGGTACCCCTAATCGTATTTCTTCCGTTTTGTTCTGCCTCTTCCCCCCTCGTTTCCTCTTTGATCTGCGCGTTCCCCCCGACTGTTTGTACCCATATCTAAAAAAGCCGAGGAGGGTTGCCCAGAGGATCTGCTGGCCTTGGATGTTGAACAAGATGGTGTGGCATTGCTCTCATAATGCGTGACATCACGATCCCTAGATTGTTCCCTAGATTTATCAAAGGAAACGGAATGACGGAAAGGGTTACCGCCCGAAGTCTCTATTACCTGTTTACAATTATATGTTAACCAATCAGGATAAGAATCTGTGTATATATTTGACCTCAGTGTGAGAGACCATTACTCTTTGATAAAGTTCCACACAGGAACGAAACGCGTCAGAGTGGCTCTCTGTGATGCGCAGCATTCTAGTTCAATAAAGCTGTTTTAACTACTCATGTTTCCGGTTGAATTCCTGCTGCAGTGACCATCTATACACTACGAACTATTTTCACTTTAAACTTTGGTGGAGCACGCAGGCCATCACACGGAGCTGGGAGCTGGGCTTTATTCCCCTGTCCTGACGACGGCGTTTGGATCCGCCCCCTGCAACCGTTCCGGGGCTTCTCAGGATCGCCGATTTGGCAGCGCTTGTCTCATCCCTTCACAGCATAGCTGTTGGCCCTCGGAGATGACGTCACACACCAGCGCGACGCCCGAGGAGACGGGACCAGCTAGGCACGGGCAGTGAATACACCGGGTTGGGTCAGGGCAGCAGGTGACAGTATCGTGAGTACACGGGAGGGGTAGCTTGCTGGTTGCCTCTCTCCCTGTCTCTAACTATTCCCTGCACAACAACCCCCCACCCAGGCTTTATCTTTTATCCTGCCGTATGCTTTGGTTGCTGGTTCCCCTCACACAGGACTTTTATGCTCGTGTAGTGGCCATTCTTGTACTTTCACGTGTCAGAGACTGCTTTTATAATACACCCAGATTTACCAGTGGATCTTTAGAAGCACCGGACAAAACGGGGTTCACTCCCCCACAACCACTATACACTATTGTTAATCACACTGGCTGAACAGCCCCCAAAGTATTGCATGAACAAATGTTACTTAACTCACTCCCCGGTACCGGAGCCGCTGGAGGATCCTGACGTCACGGTGAGTTCCTTCATGGTAGGCGTGCTCCATAATTTCTCTTTGATAAAGCACCATCGCTAGTGCAAAACACGTTAGAGGACTTTTTTTTTACTAGTATGTTTGCTTATGATATTATTTTTTGATCTCCCCGTTCAGCGCCTTTTTCTATCGCCCAGGTGTGCACTGCCTCTCCTTTTTGTATTTTCTTTCTTAATGACAGTAATTAAATACGCTGTTTTGGGGGCAATGGGGCCATCAAATTGCAGATTACCCTTTTTTTTTTGCTTGCTCTGTATTGTTGGAAATTAGTATTTCAGGAGGATTCGCTGAGGACTTCCTAATTCCTGCATGTAGAGCATGTGCCCTAATTGCTGGTTGTAAATACACTGATTTGATAGATTAGGATACTCTTAGGAGTCCCAGAAGTAGCACAGCATACTGTATGCATAGCAGAGAAAGGCAGACTCAATAAAAGGTAATCTTGTGCAGCCATACAGTATATCCTCTTGGCTACTAAATCTGCCCTGCCTAACACATAAGCCCTGCAGGTACCAGTGCAGGTAGTGTTGGGGTTAATCTGGGTTTTACCCTGCAGTAATCGGCTCCATTGAGTGACATGGAGGGGGGGTGGGAGGGGGGCTAGGGCCTGTGTTCATCCTAATCAGGGGCTCAGACCTAAGACCTTCCCCCAGGGTACAAAAGGGTCTGCAGAGCCTAAATTTAGTGGTTCTGGGTCTGGTAGGGATCCTGAAGAGTTTCGAGTGTTAGAGAGACCCTCTCCCTCAGGAGAGTGGGGTTCTACTCCTTATTCCACAGGGAATAAGGGAGCTAAGGATAGACCCTTGGGGCCTCAAGCTTCCTGAGTTGATTCCAGGGACCATGGAAGAGGTGTACCTGTTGTATGGTGATGAAGAATAAAGACAGGTTCCTGTTTTATCCTCCTGCCTGAGAGTGCAGTTAATCAGGGGGAGTACTGAAGGGTTTTCCTGCAGGGACTGCACCCAGTTCTGCAGGGCCTGCAGGGAATGGAGGCGCTGCACCGAAGAAAGAACTGAGAAGAACCCTAAAGCATGTCCTGGTCGTCCCCACTACCACCGGCGAACCCTCAGTATCCTGTAAGCCTAGCAGGTGAGCAGCACAACAACACCAGGTAGCAGTGAGATCTCCCAGAGGGTGGGGGAAACCCTGTTACACCTACAATCAGAATAGGCTCACTATCACCATCTAAATGAGAACTGGATATAAAAAATCCCACATGACCTGAAAACAAGAAAATGATATAATTCTAATTAGTAGAAGCAGGGACAAGAGAGGGAGAGGCAAGGAGTGTGTAAAGGGTAGAACATTAGGACACAGGAGGGGTGGTGCCGGAAGAGGGCAGAGAAGAGAAGAGAAGGAGCAGAGGGCAACATTTAAGAACGGAAAGTGGTGGCAAGTAAAGAGAGGTCTGAAAAAAACAGGAAAGTATCAGAGTAAGGCCGATTCCATGGTGGTTTCTCTCACCCCTCTAGCTGGAGCTATTTGTGCCCTTTAGGTGGACGTGACGAGGGGGCGTCAGGGGCGTGCCCTGGGCATCACAGAGCTGGTTTGCCCTCATTGGGATGACCCGGCTGTCGTGCGACAGAAACAAATTTGTTTCCTCACGCATTGCGAGCACCGGCACTTCTCGTTGCGCGTGCAGTCACGCGCTCTAAGGACAGCCTCATAGAGGCACTGCATTTTGATCTTGCCGCACGCGCTTTTGCGTGCACGGTCGCAGTAACCATGGACGCGGCCTCAGAGAGAGAGAGAGATAAAAAGCACAGAATATATGAAAAATACCAGAAGAGAGACAGTCAATATAGAGTCACAAGAGGAGGGGTTGAGAGGTGGACAGAGGGGGTCAGAAAGATAGAGATACACACCTGAGAAGGAAAGAGAGGACATGTAAAGAGAGGAGGGGAATAAGCACAACTGAAAGGCTAAATGCAAAGAGGGCAAAGTGCACAGAGGAAAGGAACCAGTGAGAAATGCAGAGCATGAGAGAGGGCAGAGGAGATGAGAACAGAGGAGAGATAGAGAGTGCTGCAGGAATGACAGAGGTGCAGCAGAGAGACAGGAGATATAAAAACAAGAGGGAAACGGGGAGAGAGGAGGGAGGAATACACATGTAACATAACTGGTATATACAGGGCAGCCAATAACTATCCGGGACTTTCAAGACTAGAGTCTCCACCATGGCCCCAGGTTGTTGAGTGAGGGGGAGGTGTCCTCTACCCCACTGTCAGCGGCTCTGCGAGACCCCCCTCTTCTCTCTTATACATTTCCCTCTCTCTCACCTTCTCACTCTCCCCCATCACTCTCTCACTCACCTTCTCTCTCGCTCTCTCTCTCACACACTCACCCCCCTCCCTCCCCACCCTCTCTATCCATCTCTCCTCTATCCCTCCAACTTCTCTCACTTTCCCTCTCTCTCTCTCTCTCTCTCTCTCTTTCTCCCTATCCCCCTCTCCCTCATCTGTCTCATGCCCCTCTCTCTATCACCCTCTACCCCCTTTATCTCCCACCCTCCCTCTTTTCTCTCACTTCCCCCTCTCACTTTCCCCGCTCTCTCACTTTCCCCCTCCATCTATCATTCTCTCCTTTCTCTCTCTCTCTCCCATTCTCCCTCTCTCATTCCCCCTCCCTCTCTCCTCTTTCCCTCTCCCCATCCCTCTCTCCCCCCTCCCATTCTCCTTCTCACATGCTCTCTCCTCCCTCCCCTCTCACATTTTCCCTCTCACTCTCCCCACCTCCCTCACTCACCCACCCTACCTGCAGAGCAGAGGGTGCAGGCTCTGCCCAAGCCCTACCCAGCTAGGTGGCCTAAAAAAGAAGTTGGGGCCTAAATTCCAGGTTCAGACTGCCAGGTCAGACCCCCCCCCCTCCGCCACCTGGCCCGGGACAAATGTCCCTGCGCTGCCCCAGCAGGTATATGAAATAAAAATGACAACATAGAATATGAAATAGTAAAGAGAAAGATATGAAGAAAGGGAAGGACAGAAAGTGAGAAATAATAACAAGGGTCGGTTCCATTTAGAAATGTCCAAATTAAAAGATCTATGGAAAGACTCTACGGAGAAGAGGAGGGGGCAGTATTGTTGGTTCTGTTCCTGGGAATGTCTTGCTTTGTAAACAGGAAAGGATGTAACTGTGTAAGAATGCAATGAGTGTCCCAGACTCACACAGTCATTCACTGGGCACAATCTGCACAGCAGATGCCAGCGTTTTCTTCCACTTAGGGACTTCTTATCTATCAGCCAAAGCGGCTGATATAGAATAAGTCCCTTGAGATCTATACATTTTGTATAGAAGACAGCAACATGTGCCAAGGTGAATTTATGAGAAACAAAAGAAACACTGTAGTGGAAGCTTGTATAATGGTATATGTAGTATTAATTCTGTATAAGGTCTCAGAGCTCAGAGGAGCATCTAGTAACCCCTGCAGTGCTGAAACCGCCAGCAGCACACTACAGTATGCTGCAGTGAATCGCTGCTCTTCCATCCCTGAAGACGTTGTAGTAACAGACTGTGTACTGGATCCCTGTATGATGCTGCAGTAATTGTGAGTACGATTGGTTTCCGGGCAGAGGGAACGACCCAGCGGTTACAGTATTGAATTTGAAGTGGGAGAACTTGGCTCATTTCCAGGTTGCCAGCTCCCCATGACCTCAGGCAAGTCACATCATCATTCCGAGCCTCAGGCACCAAAACTCATTTGTTATCTCTTTGGGAGGAGAGGCTCATTGTACCTGGAACATTCCATACAAAGTGCCAAAGGGGGCTGTTTTGTTTTTTAACCTGGGGGGCAGGGAGTGTTGCTTAAAACCACTGATACGTTAGCTTTTGGGTTATATAACAAGTGTAACATAAATGTGAAATCACAATTAGATATTTGATTCTATGAGTGCATTAAAAGGCAATGAAAGGAAGCAGGTTATGTCCCTCCAAGTAGGGACACATGTGCACCTCATTGCCCCTTAGAAGCATGGCCATGGAGATAGGATAGAAGGTGTACCAGTCATGGGCAGTGAAGCCCCAGCACAGAGGCACATCACATGTCCTGGTACCTGGCAATGAAACCGTCGCTCACCTTGGCACAGTAACTGCAAGTATTATTCATTTATGATATTATGCAATTTCCAGGACACCAGGGGGTGGGTGACAGTCCAATTGTTGTGTATCTCTGGGATGACCTCCCACCCTAACCATGAACCTTTTTAACAAAATGCCTTGCTACATCCCTACTTAGAGGGTACTCCCATATACAACAATATTTTGGTTCTTCAACTTGCATCCCTGAGCCAAATGTGTGTGTGTCCCAAACCAACTGCTGCTGCTGCTAATTTCATGACAGTCACTCAAGCAGGTGAGCATGTTTCAGTCATACTATATGATGCAAGTGTTATTTTATTGCTGTACAATGTTTTCTTTGAGCTAATGCTTTTGGATTATGGGGACGACCACACACTCCTTCCTTTCTACTGCATATATATTTTCTTGCAGATCCATGGTTTCAGACAGTCAGGCTAGGTTCTCCATCAGCCTCCCTAATCTTTATCCCAAGGGTAGTCCCTCTTTCCGGTTTGCCCATCAATAAATCATCTCCATCCCATGTTCATCAATTTCTCTCTCTCTCTCTGCCTCTATCTCTGCCTCTCTCTCTTCCCCCCTCTCTCTTCCTCCCTCCCTCTCTCTTCCTCCCTCTCTCTCTCTTCCTCCCTCTCTTTCTGCCTCCCTCTCTCTCTGCCTCCCTCTCTCTCTCTGGCCTCTCTATCTGTGCCTCTCTCTCTCTCTTCATCCCTCTCTCTCTCTCTCTCTCTCTCTCTCTCTCTCTCTCTCTCTCTCTCTCTCTCCCTTTCTCATTCTCCCCCTCTCTCTCTTCCTCTCTCTCTCTCTTCCTGTCTCTCTCTCTCTTCCTCCCTCCCTCTCTTCCTCTCTCTCTTCCTTTCTTTCTGCCTCTCTCTGCGCCTTTCTCTGCGCCTCTCTCTCTCTCAACCTGCCTCTCTCTCTCAACCTGCCTCTCTCTCTCTGCGCCTCTCTCTCTGCCTCTCTCTCTGCCTCTCTCTCTTTGCGTCTCTGTCTCTCTTCCTCCCTCTCTCTCTGCGCCTCTCTCTCTGCCTCTCTCTCTGCCTCTCTTTCTTTGCGTCTCTGTCTCTCTTCCTCCCTCTCTCTGCGCCTCCCTCTCTCTGTGCTTCTCCCTCTCTGCGCCACTCCCTCTCTGCGCCTCTCTCTCTCTGCGCCTCTCTGCGCCTCTCTCTCTGCGCCTCTCTCTCTGCGCCTCTCTCTCTCTCTGCGCCTCTCTCTCTGTGCCTCTCTCTATCTGCGCCTCTCTCTCTCTGCGCCTCTCTCTCTCTCTTCGCCTCTCTCTCTGCGCCTCTCTCTAGTGATTTCATCTGATATCTTTGTGAAACCAGTTGGAATAAAAAAGCCCTGCTCTTCAAGATTAATGATATTAATTACCACTAACCTCTCCTAATACCTCTTAGATAAATACATTGGACCCCGCTGGTTGGAACAGTCAACACTGAAGACCTCGCAAGAGCTTGCTTACTTCTATGTTATCCCTAACGAGACTGATCTCTGTACGTCTGTACTAAGATACCCAGCATTATTATACAGTCCAGCACGTCTCTTTGTAAGGAAAGGGGAGAGGGAGGAGGGGGGAGAAGAATTTCCTCCCTATGAACATGAATTGCTGCTGTAAAGTGCAGCATTTCAGCCTCTCCTGCCAGTCCCCTCTGAGTCACTCTCTCTCTGCTTTGTTTTTAATGGAAGTTTTCCATGGAAACCCACACAGAGCAGCACCGGGAACTGCTTTAAATGTTCTGAATCATTCAGCCACTCAGCCAAACGCTGGCAGATGGCAAAAATAACTGATGTGACTTAGTAACATCTGAAAGGCTTGTGACAAAAAAAGGTACCCAGGTCCCGTAACCCCTTGGCTGCCAGAGAGAATTTCAACGCAGCAATGCATTGCAGTCCTGCATGTCAGCCAAGGGGTAAAGGACGTGGGTCTCCTAATACAATCACACAGCAGGACATACCGGAGGTCTCTTCCTTTTTGCTTCTAAGCTCAGCCTAAAACTCTGGAGCTGGTCCATGCGTTGGAGTTTGGACACATTCCCGGCTCAGAGGAAGTTAAACGTGTACATTAGTATTTCAAGCACTCTGTGTCCTCTCTGAATGGGGGAAATTCAGCTTCTAAACGACAGCTACCTGCTATGAATACCCCACTGATCTGACCTGTGCTACTGTGCTGGTTAATATTCACAACATCAGCGTTGGATGAAAAAAAAAATGGCATTTTAACAAAAAAAAGTGCTCTGCTGAGATCTGCTGCATTTAAGTCTGTGGAATCTGTTCAATATATAAGTGAGTTAACACACAGTTAAGGATGTCAGCTTCAATACAAGTGAATGGAGGTTAGTATATGCATATCGTTATTTATACAGCGCCATCCATGTATATAGAGCTTCAAAGCCGTAATAGATGCAACAATATGACACGGGTGTAATACATAATGCACAAATACAGCTCAACCCCCTTATAACGCTGTGCTTGGGGTCCAAAGAATCACATCGCGCAATGAGCGGATCGCGTTAGAAATAATGTACAATTGTATGCATTGTATAATAAAGTATTTCAGATCCCAATAATCGTGTTGTAAAGTATTCATAAATGCGTAAATTGGGAGCTGCGCTTGCATCGCGTTATAAGCGGATTCGCGTTGTAACGGATCGAGTTACAGTATAACGGGGTTGAGCTGCAGTAATAACTGCTTCAAAAGGAAAAGCAAACACTAGGAAAAGGAGCCCCTTCCCCGAAGAGCTTACAATCCAAATGGTATGTAGGGTGAACACAGAGAGTAGGAGTATGCAAGAGGTTCTGAAAATGGCATGTGTAGCGCGGTGTGTCGTTCACTGTGTGTTAACAGGAGGGTATGAGACCAAAGATCTGCGACACTGACTCAGTCAGTGAGAGTTGCAAGCTATCCCGGAGACACAACAGTAATGCTTGCAGCCCTCTACTGAATGTAATACAGCGCAGCATGTTATAATGGTGGCTACTTACACAAGAGGGGGAGGCTCACTTGTAAATGAAGTATAACTACTTTCTACTTACAAGCTTACACTTTTTAATCCCAGCCTTTTCAGCTCGGAAAGAGTTAGAGAAAGGGAGTTATGTTAAAAAGCGTAATTTTTGGACTGTAGCAGAAAGCTTTTAAAAATTGCGCTGAAGCAGCTTTTCTGCTACTTGTGCTGCAATATACTTTTTATAATGACATATTGGCAAAATGGATTCACTTCAGTTTCCACTTTGGATGTCATGGAGCAGATAGTCCTTCCTGATATACAGTATGTGGGAATAAATACAAGTGCACAAAGTGTTGGGAGGAAGACATAGGTTGCTTCTCCCCTCCAAATACAGTAAAGCAGCTAATAACCAAGCCAATTAATCCTACATAGGAAGCAGATATGTGGTTTAATGTGTGTATGCGGGGAACATATGAACCACAGTTATCTAATCTTTTGGGGTCTTCATACTAAAGTCTCCTGGCTGCAAAACTGGGGTAAAACCTGTGCAAATTAATTGCACCAGATAAATCAACGGAAAAAATGAACTTGCTTTCAATGTGATTCTCCTATAAGTAGCACCGTCAATGTTTGCAGTGCTTTCCAGAATAAGCAAGACAGTATGAAGGGGGGAGGGTGCATGCATTCACCCATATCCCGGGTCAGTAAGGGGCCAGGCCTCCCTACCAGCAACCCTGCTGTGTATGACCTGCACCTCCACTCCGCCTCGAAGCCCGAGCAGGCTTCTGGCGGGCCCATCCACGGGGCTTGTCTCAAACGTCTGTTCCCCAGCTGCTGTCCCTCTGGGCTGGGGCCTCCCTTCCGTGGGGGCTCCAGCAGGACCACTGCAGGGGCCGCAGGTAAGCCCATGCAGCACCTTTGTCCTCTATGATACAACTTTGTACACTATGATACATGCCCCCAGGCCCATTACTCCTTGAGAAAGCGCCAGTCCGGTGCGAAACGCGTGGGAGGAGTTTTTTTTTCTCTTTTTTGTCCTTTTTTGCTCAGTGTTTTTTTAACATGTAATCAATAAATCTTTTGTTTATTTTCCAACTTTCTGGTGAGTTCCGCTATTTTCTATGGGTTTGCAGCCGTACCAATCTCCTGCTTTTTCCCCATTGCCTCCTAATACCACACATACCTTCCTTTACCCCCTCCCGCCTCCCCCCCCCCCCATGCCCACACCTCTTTTTATCCTCCCTCCTGATTCGTACTCTCTCCACCCCCTCAACCACACCCAGTGCACGAAGGGGGGGGCAACTTCTTATATTTTTCCTGGGCCCAACGATTTCTGTTGGCGGCCCTGTATGCACAGCAGGCAATACTAAGAGAGAAGAAGTTAACAGGTGGATAAAGGGCCCCATTTGAAACGCAATGATAATATATACATATGGATATACACATAACCCTGCTGTGAACCATAACAAGAGCATCTGGGACAAAAAGGGGTTAACTGCATAGCTTCCTGCCCCTTATCAACGGGACTCTCCGAGGTAGTGAGGTAGTGAAGCGGGGAGAGAGGTGGAGTGAAGGGGACCTCAGCCAGATGGCAGAAGAATCACTCTGTCCCCTGGCACCGCTTCTGCACACATGGTTTTCATAAGTGCAAATGGATCCCAGAAACTTGCTGGACGGCTTTTATTCTTGAAATCAATGCTCCTGACTCCTCTTCTCTGGAATTTTTTTATACCATTATTTCACAACCAGCTGAATTGTGCAACTTTGTTGACACAGTGATGTTAGGGCGTATATTATATTTTCTCCGTGGTCTGGGTCAGTGCAGCTTCTCCGGGTGGGGGGAAGCTACAGGAGTTCTCTGCAGAAAGTGTAAGAGGTAAGGCATCAGGAGAAGCCCTGCAGGGGATGTCTGGGGCACCATATGACTGGATACCAAAGGACTACAGGAGAGCAAAGAGATGGTTCTAACCTTTGAGACATGCCTGCACTAGGTTTACAAGGGCCTGTGGGTAAAATATCCGTGGCTGTAAATGTATATTTCAGTAACTTGCATTAGTCAGAGAGGGAACCCCATAGCACAGAATTTATCACCGTACTCCAAGATCCGTCTATCCCCAGACTACTGGATCGTGTGTTTATTATGGGGTTGGGGGGATGGGATTTGGGAAGAATGGTACCCAATGCTGACTCCAGCAGGGGGCACTACAGATACTATCAAGGAAAAAGTGGTGTAATTCTGGGGTAAAGAAAACGTTGCACCATATAAGATGTATAAGAAAAAAATCTAATGATTTCAATTGATCTTTTTTACTTTCATACATATGCTGCAGATTTGTTGGCCCCAGAGCTGCACCAGTTTTGCCCTGATACATATGGGCCCCAGACTTTAATGTTATGTGAAATATATGACAAAGGGTGATTTTACTCAGTGATGGAGGTGTTATGGTATTGCCAAGTATCACTGCTTTCCCCCCCATTTACAACCCTTCTGTTTTTAACGATTGCTTTTTTATCTGGCATAAATATTACAGAATATTTTTAACGTGGGATCAAAAAGGCTTGCCCCCTTCTTTAAAACCCTCTTCTATAATCACATACAGCTCATCCACCACCCAGTGTACTTGTCAATACCGTCTTTAGTCCAATTTCTTCTGAGAACATTGTAATAGGAAGAATAGCTTTCTGCTCAGAATCTGCCAACAGAATTCCACAGGACCTGACTGTATAATGGAACGGAAGGTAAGTGCTTCTTACTGCTATTATTTACACATGGTCGGGGCTAACCCCGTTGCTGCCAGTTTAGGCTGCGGCCCCGCTGGCGCTGACCGCGCTCATGCTTGAGAGCGGTGACGTCACCAGCTCTCCAAGCATGAGCGCCGGGTGTCCAGTCTATTTTGCAAGCGTGCGCCGGGGGGTGCGGGGGGGGGGGGCCGTTTGCGGCATGTTGAGCGCGCTTCAAACTCTCTTTTTTTTGTCTCCCCAAGCGCCAAGCTGGGGAGAGCGTGCGTGCCCGTGCATGAGCGCGTTCGCACCGCGTGAGCAGGAACGGGACAATTTAAATTGCAGGAACTAAACTCGGCAAGCGCCGCGCGCTCAGCGCTAGCGTGGACGCAGCCTTAGGAAGAACTAATCTGTTCCTACTATGTACTGTATTGCTTGGTGCCTTTCTGCTTTTAGAAAACCAAGCTATCACAATACAAAATATATTCTATTCTTTGCTGGTTGGACATGAGCAGAGTGACTGTAAAACAATGTCGAGGAGAATATCTTCCCAATGAATGAAGGACGCGGGTCATGTGAGAGGTGAGTGTTCACAGTTGGCTGGGGGTTTACCCCACACCACTAGCATGGACTCTAATTAAAAAAATATATACAATATATACTAAACCTGTTGAACAATAAGGGAAAGTAAACCTATTCGGACATATAAGGATTAAACAATATCTCTATTAAAAAAAAAAAAATGCAAAGGGTTGGGTGGGGGAGCCTTTTTAATACAACCCTTTTTTATTCTGCAAAAAACAGTGAAACTGTAAGTTTGTTAATAAAAAATGTGTGTGTTACTGCATGTTTGTGAGAGAAAAGTACTGGTGCTATGGGTTTTTTCTTTTAAAATAAGAAGGGGGTGATGCTCAGTACCACCTACTGTAAGCTCTTCGGGGCAGGGGCTCCTTTTCCTAGTGTTACTTGTATGTCTTAAAGCACTTGTTCCCATTATGTGTTAAATTATTATGTCACGTGTATTACTGCTGTGAAGCGCTATGTGCATGGATGGCGCTACATAAACAAACATAGACTTCCATCTATTCCCATTACACTTTGACCTCTGCTGAGAAAGATTTACACTGCAGCGGTGACAGGATGAAGGAGCTCTCAGCTGGGACTCTTGTGTCTCAGAACAGTAAGAGATTATGTGCTGTGGGATCAGGGAACCGGCACATGGCCTTTTACTGCTCAGGGAGGCAGGGGAATGCCTTACACAAGAACATACACGCCGGAGAATGGATGAGCTTGCATGGAAGTATCTGGGATCGTGCGCTCACTGCACCTGCAGGATACCGCTGCTCAATATATCAACACAGCATCTGAGAGAGGGTTGGCCTCTGCTAACTGCATCTCCTAAAGGAATCAAAGCATCACTGCTGAATACATCATCTGTTTACCAATTGCTTTCTACTCCATTTGGAATGCTAATTACATCCCTTTGGGGTCTCTTTTGACTGCGTCATCAGGGGGTATCGGCTCACCGTTGAGTCTCTTACTTGTATATAACTGAAGGCTGCCTGCAAATTATATCACAAAGGGATCTCTACAAACTCTTATGTTAAGAGGATCTCTCTTTAGTATACTGTGTCAGCAAAGGGTTTCTGCACACTACATCACAAGGGGATCTCTACTCACACTGCATCATAAATGAGTCACATCGTCGAGATGGAGATATCTGTTTAATATCCAGCAGGTGACTACTTATACATCTGTAGAAAGGGGAACTGGTGCAGAATCCAATGAAGTGGGTCCCAGGGTTGAAGAAAATACTTTATTAATAAAATTCCATGTAACAAACGGAGGAGAGCACCCTCCTACGCGTTTCGTGTACGGTTGTACACTTTATCAAGGAGTGATACTCTCCGAGAGGGTGCTCTCCTCCGTTTGTTACATGGAATTTTATTAATAAAGTATTTTCTTCAACCCTGGGACCCACTTCATTGGATTGTGCGCCAGTTCCCTTTTCTACAGTTGACTGCTATCACTTGGCTGCACGTCCTAAAGGACTTTGGAACAGTGCGGTATGTGAGTATTTCTCATTCTGTTTGGAGGGGGACCATCCCTTTTGAGGAGTCACAGGGGTTTCATCATTCACCCCAACTTCAGGGATTATTTGGCCCCACAGAGACGGTTATTTCTCACCAGCCTGATTCCATTTTGTCAATTTCATTATGATCTACAGTAGCACTGGAGCGCAGTTGTCACTACAATTTCTATGTGACTACTTATACATCACCAGAACTGCCTGATACTTTACCTGCATCACAGATAACGGGCATCCGCTAATCAATTAGTCTCTCTTTTTCCGATATACAGGGTCTCCGCTGAGCGCACCCTACCGATATGTCTCTTATAATTAGATCATGGGGGTTTCTCTGGGAAATACATTACGAAGGTATCTTCATTCAGTGCATCACCAGTGAGGTTTTTGCTCAATACAAATCTGAAAGGTCTGTAATTTTCCCAGCAGAATCCAGAGTTTTCAGTACTCATTTTACACAGGTGTATGTCATTGGCGTTAACCTCTGGGAACATAACGTCCATTCTGGATTTTGATAACATCACATTATGAGCCCTGAGTTAACAGAGTTTTGTTTATCTAGGCCTAATTAGGTAAAACAATGACATACACCTGGACACCGCTCAGGACGTTTCAACAATACAGAAGCTGTATTGTTGGCTTTTAATGTGTCAGAATAAATATTTATTTGCATTTGTTCATATATCGACTGTCCATGACGTGAGTATATGATGTGACTATATGGCTTCCCAGTAAACTACATTTCTTCAGTGACACGTGTTTTTCAGACCGCCATCCAAGGAGAAAAGAAAATTATGTCCAGTTACCATGGGATTAACAGCGAAACCTCAATTTATAAGGAAAGTATCACCATAACGTTATATATATATAATCATCAGGTGTAGCAAAGAATGACAATTATATTGACTTCAAGGAGATCCCTTCTCTTATAACTCTAGTGCTGTATTTTCGCCAGTGGTGTCGGAAATACTTTGATACTTAGATCTTCTGAAAGCTAGAACAATTAGGGTAAGTTTTACCTTTCTCCTTGGCTCCTCTTGAGACCTCCTCTTGTTGTACTCTTTTCTACAGCACCTGGAAGATCAAGGGGGTCACGTACCAAGGGAACTTTGGCGCAAAATTGATGCAAATGGGTTCATTTTCATCAGTTGTCTTTTTGCGTCACTCAGTGTCAATTTAGAAAAGGTCCTTGCCTCAAGTTTTGCTCCATGTGTGGGTCAGCTTGCGATTCAGGGAATGCACATAGGGCTTGGGAGACACACAGATTATTACTATTATTCTCCACCTTTGTACGTCACTCTTTTTAGCTCTGTGTCTGTGATTCCTGAACAATCTGGAGAGGGGAAGAGAAGAATCTAGAGAGGCGGAGAGGGGTTGTTTTTTTCCGCTTGCCTGTCCTAATTAAAAGTGTATTAAAAGGGGAGGTAAACGACTATTGTGACAAGTGTCTTAAAATACATAAATGTGTGGTATATAGTGTGTGTGAATATTAGTGCACTAATATAAACAATATATATGGTGATACCAGTTGCAATTTACAATCTGTAATCGGGAAAGCTACAATTGCTGCTGTAGAAGGTCCCCCCCATTAAACTTTTCCAAAGCCTTTGACCAAAACTCCAGCACAGATGTGGCCAGAAAACAAAGCAAAAAAAACAAAAAAACAAATACAGAATACTGAAGTATGTTCAAACAGAAAGGCGAGGGAGTGGATGGAGCTTTCTTCTCCTGCTCTACTTTACATACCTACTCATTGAGTATATATAAGAAGCCTATTGAGCCACAGTGGTCAACTGTTAACTATCCATTCCCTCACCTTTCTGTTTGTGTATCCTTGAAGGAATGTGGTTGTTCCCTGTTGGAAGTTGAGTGATCGCAACAGTTGTTTTATTTGTCTGTGTATACCTACCGACCTATACCATTTTTCAGTACTATCTACTATTTTTAACACCAATTAGTGGTGTAATATTATTATTGTGTGTTTTGTGACTGGGGAGCGCCAAATAGTCATATCTTTCACCCTCTACTGAAGTATGTTGACAAGAATGATGGTTTCTTAAACATAATAATTGTCCACTCCCATTTACTCTTATGTGATAAGGGCCTAATATTAATACCGCCTCCAGTAAGGTCAGGAATCGACCAAGGTTTGGGCCATGAGGAAAACATTTTCCGAGTCTGCATTCTATCTTCTCAAGGTTATGAGTGTGTATGAGTGGACATATGGGGAAGTAGGTGGGTTCTTGTATGTGTGTATGGTGATCTGTTTGCAGGGGTGCGCAAACTGGAGGGCGCGCCCCTTCAGGGGGGGCGGGAGATTTGTCTGGGGGGGGGGCGTGGGCGGTTGCAGAGGCCCCGCGCTCTTCATTTCAATGAAATTCCAGGGGATCGCATGAGGCCTCTGCAATACTCTGCTTACCGTGATTCAAACGCTGTGACGCATCTCCATGGCAACGCGGCGGTAAATGATGCCGCGGGGTCACGTGATGGGATGTCACATGACCCCGCAGCGTCATTTGACGCAGCTGCAAGGTAGGAGGGGGGAGGTTTGTTCACTGGGGCAGGCAAGACAGGGGGGCGCAGCAGCAAATGTTTGCACTCCCCTGTTTTAGTGTGTAAAGATCAATGGGTCTCTGTTGTTGTAGGAATCTATAAGTGTTTTGGGGGGAATCTAAATATGTGTGCATGTCTGTTGGTCTGTGTGTGTGTGTGTGTCTCATCGTGGTTGGTAGGTTTAAGTTGGGGATCCATGAGTGCAAACTGGGAATCAGTGGGTGTGAAAGTGTCAGATGTGTTGGAGAGAGTGTGAAAGTGTTGAGTAAAATGTTTGTGCAGGCGATGTGTTTATTCTGCTCCTGACAATGACACGGAAAGGCTGGATATAGTGAATTTACAGCAGCTTTAACAGTAATGTATCTATCTGACATGTTTCTCTTTTTCTCTGCCCCTTCTAGATAATTTTGTCCCTGCTTTTTCTCTTCCTCATTATCTGTATCTCCTAACAACCCATATATCATTCCCGCCCTTCAGCAGTGCTCTCCTTTCTCTCTTGACTTATGCCTCCTTTATAACTTATCTTTGACCATTCTGTTCTTGACCCTTTCCCTGCCGTGGCATCCCACAGCGCATTGCAAAGTAATGTGCTGCAAGCCGCTCTGTCAGTGAAATGGTTGGCAATTAGTAAGCAATGCTATCCCACAGGACACCTTCTGGCACCGAAAGACACCAAGGTGGCTTATGGAATAGCATTGCTAAGTAAGCATGGGTCCATGTCTCTTTCTTTCCTTTTCCTCCATCCTACCTCCCTTCAGTCTTTCTTTCCTCCCTGAGAATCGCAACTTCCAGGAGAATACAGCCGAAGCACTGTGCAAGTGTGCAAGAGAGCGAGGAGAGATGCCGGAGGTGCAGGCTGCATGCCAATGACACCAGGCTGATCTTAGGTCTAATGGGGAATATGAATAAGTTTTTTTATTCTGCGGACAATGTGAATGCATTTCTGCCGAACCCACTTCTAACATACTAATATACTACACTAGTATACTACAGCTCAACCCCTTATAACGCTGTGCTTGGGGTCCATAGAATCACATCACGCTAGAAATAATGGACAATTGTATGCATTGTACAGTAAAGTATTTAAGATCCCAATAATCGTGTTGCAAAGTATTGATAAATACGAAAATTGGGAGCCTCGCTTGCATCGCGTTATAAGCGGATTCGCGTTGTAACAGATCGCGTTATAACGGGGTTGAGCTGTATATACACGTTCTATTGTCTACGTCCATTTCTCTTTGAACATTTCCACTTCCTATACTACAATACAATGCTTGGGAGTTGGGACTAATGTGTATGGTTTCTGAAAAGGAGCAGCGCAGAGATAATAGCCAGTGTTAGACATCAGTGGGGCTAATAACCATACTTTGATTTTTAAAATGTATTTACAATTTAGTGCATGTGACTTAATGAACTCTAATTGTATTTTATAGTTTATCATTTGATATACATCGGGGGTTATGTGTCAAGGCAAATTTGGAGCAAAATTGACATAAATGGTGTCCCTTTTCATCTTGCATCTCTTTGAGTCAATGTGTCAAGATCTTTGCTCCCAGTGTTTGCTGGGCGTGTTTGCTTGCGATTTGAGGAGTGTCAACAGGAGGAGATAGGGAGGAGTTACACGATGCACAGATTATTCATGTTTCACCGTCGGTATCTTTGTGAGTCCCTTTTATTCTGTATTTGCCTCAAACAAATCCACCCGACCTTTCTTTCATTTGATGCAGACACAAAACGGAGCAGTGCGTATAAACAAACCATTGTGTGCACTTTGTTTAAGTTGATAAATCTCCCCCATTGTTTTTTTTTTTAGCTAGCACCACTTTGGACACCTTATATTTAGAGTTGCCATTTCATCGCATTGTTACTATCGGCTACATTGACAAAGTTTGAATAGTTCGTCACATACACGTTTTAAAGGAGCAATCCTAGACGTTCTTTATCTTCTTATTTTTTTACATGGGATTGAAGCAGGGGGTCTCCGGAGCTGAACCCCCTTCATTTTAGCTCCAGGACCACCTGATTCCCGGGTTACTTGCCTCCATTGGGGGTGCCGGTATCTTGGTGGAGTTTAAAACTCCCTAGTCATGTGTGGCAATAGGAAGCCGCACTGGATGATGTCACGGATTCCTATTGGCCGGCAGGAGCTTTGAAAAGCAGCCATTATGTGAACCCTGGTAGCAGAGCCAGAGAGGCTACCGGCACCCCCACCCCTTGTGGAGGTAAATATCTCTGGAAGAAGGGGGTTCTCGTAGCTGAAATTAACATCTTCGGAGACCCCCTGCTTCAATCCTATGTAAAAATAAATAATAATAATGGGGGGAAAAAATGGCCACCTAAAATTGCCTCTTCAATCTCAAAGAATACAGTTCCCTGTCATTTGTATAACGTAAAAGTACATGTCCCCAGCAAATTATCATCTATTATCCGTCAATTAGGGGCTTATTCTATACTTTATCTGCCAAAAGCATACTATTTTCTGACAAAATTCCCTTTTGACCTTAGTGGGGAATTTCAGCCCAAAAAAGCCCAATTGGCCACTTCGGCCGTTATGAACTAAGCCCCTTAAGAAAGCAACTTATTCCGACAATTATCTTTAGGTGGCAATAATGTCGAGTTTCTCCGACTCCTCGTGCGCCAGTCCAAGACTTTTGGAAAGAAAAAGAGAGGAGAGAAAAGCGCTGGGAATAAACATAAAAATACACAATAACAGAGAGAGGACTCATATTTATAAAATAAACAAAATTGACAGAAAACAAACATTAAGAAAAGTGTCTCCAGCAGTCACAGAAAGCAATACAGTGTTTCAGTGTTGTAGCAAATCTTTATTTCAGGCTGGAGATTTGGGTGGTAAATTTGTGACTGTGGAACGTTGTCAAAATAAAGACTTTTTTTTTAATCCACAGAAAGTCTGGAGTAATAATTCTTCTCTACTTTGCAGAACAACCAACTGTAAAGTCTACACGTGGACACTTGGAATATTATTTTGCTTGTGAAGAGGGGACGATTGTTTGTAGTACTAAAGTAGCTTGTGAATGTGGACTTATCAATTATACAATTAAATTGAGAGCAATACGTTTGCTTTGCACAGTTCATTGTACAATTAATGCAGTAAGTCATTCACACGCAAACAAAAAAAAAAAAACCATTGAGAATATTTGGAAGTTCATTGACATTTCTGAAATGCATCTCACAGCCTCACACTAATGAGACCCAAATGGTTGGAAAAGCTGTCTGTGAGTAGGTTTACTGGTTATGCACTTCTTTACCCCAGCCTGTGCTGAAAGGCTGTGTAATGCGGCAGGCATAAGCTTATAGGGCTCAATGTTAAAATGGACATCAAGCAAAAGGTGTGCTTATTTGCATGTCATTACCCAGAATCCCTGGCTGCAGTGGGAGCACTGAATGCTAAGAGATGTTGGAGAAAGGCAGGGTAGTAGACCTGTCTGAGACATGTGATTGGTATTTTTATTTGCTGAAATGCATCAGGAAATGTAATGAAATAAAAATGCTGGATTTCTCCTGCACTGTTTTAGACTAACATTGGGCACATAACTAAGTCTCTGAGCTGGGTGCTGCCCCTAATGTTTATTTCTAATTTGATATCTGGCCAGAATTCGGGAGAAAATACATGATTTTGCTTTGCCAAATAGTTTATCAGCTCAGTGAAAGCAGAATAGACGACACGGCGCTGTCTTTTTCAACAACCGCTCTGGAAAACTTGTTAAAAAATACTGTGCTTTGCTTTCCTGCCTTTCTGCACAGCATTGGTCTGGCAGCCATATTATACCTGTGTAGCACCCTCTAGGGACTACATGTCAGTTAAGGGCCTTGAGGTGTTCTGTGTGGGCTCACGCAGAGTAACGCCCTTCTCTCATCACATGGTATAGAGTGACTTAGCAGGAAAGACGCCCCTCCGACTGCATGGTGACCAGTAGCGTCGCCATCGGGGTGTATATTGTGAGACTAAAGACTCTAGAACTTAGGTTCCAGGGAGTAACAGTTGGAGGAGCCTCACTGTTAATAATGTAAATAAGTTCCTGTGCATAATTAATGTATAGTGATAATGTCCTGTCCCTGTTTGTTGTTTTGTTGTTAGGGAAAGTGTCCCATCCAGTTAGCGTCTGTAGCAATGGAAGTTCATAAGCTTACAGGCTCCTACAGAGGAAGCCCATGTCTAATCGGAGGCGGCCCTGCTGTGAGCCACCCTGTTGTCTCCGAAACCGAGTGCTTAAGAGTGGCATGAAGTACCTTGCACCGGGGTAGTGATCCCACAGATCATGATGGTGATCGGAACCTAAGATTGGGCCCAATCGATATAAAGAGTTACAGATGCTACGCAGAAGATGACCACTTAAGATGAAAGTCCCAGCAACAAGCCTGAGCACCTCCTTAGCACGAGAGAGTAAGAATTGCGTAGGGAAGAATTAAAGAGTACAAACATGGTTGTTCACCAGTTAAAGTGCATATAGTACCACATTTCTTGATGTGAAGAGCATTAGCAACAGCTGTGAATAAAGCTCTTGTTTGTACAATGCAAGTTCCTGGCACCCTTCATTATTCTATCAGCATATCTACGTCCAAGCTGCATGGACCCAGCACCTTGACGAGATATGAGAGACTGAACAAAGCCATGTATATAAGCAACTTTTTAAGAGCCGGGAAAAAAGGGTTACACCTGCATAACTGTAGATGCATTATAAGTTATAATACCTTTTAATGAACTCAAGTTGAAATGTGCCTAATGCATCAGACTTCATCTATAGCCTTCACTGAGGATCCACACGTCTGTATCACATATGTCTCCTTAACATGTGAGGTATGATCTCATAACGTGGTCTGAGTATCATTGTACGTGTGGTGCAATTCTGGGGCAATCAATGGGATATCTGTCCTCTTTAAAATGTGGTGCAATTGTTTTACTCCAGAATTGCACTGTTTTTGCCTTGATTCATAGGGGTTCATTCATCAAAGTCTCCCGGCTGCAAATCCAGGACAAATCAGGTGCAAACACACTGCACCAGATCTATCAATCAAGCAATTCCCATTTGTTTTAATGAGAATGTATTTCCTTAATAAAGAGACGTTGATAAATAACCTGTACAGACCCCAAAACATCATTCATATATTCATCAGTATATCAATTTGGCTGCTTGTGCTCTACAAAATCAATAACATAATTCACGATGAATGCTTTATAAAAAAAAAAAACTTATCAGGAGATTCACTAAGGTCCATTGTGGGGGGTAACTCATACGATCCTGTGTCAACTACCAGTGACTTATATAGCAGTTAACGACAGATCAGGTGGGTTAACCTGCTACGGACATTAATGCATCTCAACATTAGAGCGATAATGATCAGCGCACCTCCCAGCTTTAAGATACCGGTTAAATCAAAATCAGCACATCCTTTATTGCATTGATTTCTCTTGGATCTTTTTCTCTGTTGCTCTTGTTCTGTTAGTCACCAGTTTAGTTTTAATACTGGGAGGCTGATAATTACCGCCCTCTTTTTCTGTAATGGGGTCAGATAATTTGTTTATTTTAATGATTTTAAAATATTGCACCAGCAAAACTGGGTTTAGTCAAAGGTACAAATCACTACAGTTTTATTTGAAACTTTTGAAAAAAAAAAAAAAAGAAGGATACCACACTGAGGGTCATCTCTTTATTTATATTATTTATTTATTTATTATTTATTTATAAAATATTTTACCAGGAAGTAATACATTGAGAGTTACCTCACGTTTTCAAGTATGTCCTGGGCACATGAGTTTAAGACAAATAATACATGACATATATCATCACAGCTTACCTTTTTGTAACGGGTCGTTGGCAGCTTGGGACAGAACAATATGCCTTCTGCACACTTCCCCAGTTCTGGGTCGCTGCTCAGAATCCATCAAGGTGACTTACAAAGTGAAAGTAGTCCAGCAGCCATTATATTTTAGTATTTGAAAGAATCCGTGATTTATTTTTTTTTTTTTAGCAAAATAGACCATCAGGGACTCATATTGGTTTCCATGATAAAAAAATCTATGCAAATAAAATGTATTGGACAGGACTTCTTTACCAAACATTGAACTGTGCAACCACTTTCATTAGAATTACTGAATTGCTGAATAACTATAATGTGAATGAAATAATATAATATTATTAATACAGTATGTATTTACAAAAATAGAGATCTAGTTGGTGATACCAACTATTCTCTAGCAAGAAGCACACTATTGGTGCACACTGGGGCAGTTAAAACTTAGGCAGTTAATGTTTCCACATTTAATATAAGTCTACACATGCAAACAAAGTTATCATATATTGTATAGTGTGTATTTTTTTATGTAAAAAGTGTACCAGGAGGTAGGATGGGATCGCTGATGATGGCTATGCAATTTGTCTAACACAACTAAACATCAGTAACAAATGTCATGTGATGACCATTATGTAATCTGCTCCAACGTTGTATGGCAGAGTATCCTTTATATAATGTCTGATTCACACAATAATATACTGTAGTTCAGTGTGTGACTGGCTTGTAAGCACAAGGCTCTATTGGTTGGATGATTGTATGCCCTGGTGGCAGTAGACTCCCACATAAAGTGGTTATTTTTGAGCCAATTGAAAACACAGTGTGATTAATATCTCAGTGTCAATCGGTCATTGGGACATCCAGATGGTATAGAATTAGAGCTAATGTGCATAGTTCAGTGGTGATCAACAACACAGCATACCATATTGCCCACCAATAATTAGTATATAAAATTGTGGCTATACAGTATACTGCTAACATGTCATACACTGGTCTAACCCACTAAGGTCAGTCAGGCTAACTAAATATAAATGCTGTGAGTAGCACAGGGCAGCTCTAACATCACTGCATAATTTTACTCCTGTGCTAGTTGAAATTCATAGACACCTTATGTGTGGGAGACCTAGATTCTAAGTTCATGCAGTATATTTGGTAAGGTTAACTCAATTACTGGTGAGTGGTATGATTGATTGCTCCTGTGTATATTGGCACCCTGAAAGCAAAATATTGCATAGCAGCAGTCTGTCAGGCTGTGTACTGTAATTGGATCACCAGGGTATAGGGTGAGGGAGTTTGGTCTAGTTTTTGTTAAATATACTATGTAAGGTACAGCGCAATTGCAGCAATCTGTAAAGTAATACCATTACATTAATGGCTAGCCAGATATCACCACGTTATGCCCTGGTGTTTTAAAGAGGTCTTATGCAATAATGCACACGGCGGTGCGGTTTAACATCCGTTTACAACCTGGCAGAGAGAGCAGAGCACAGTGTCCGATCCTCCTCCTGTGATGACATCACTGTGTCGTACGCCCAACACGTTTCCCTCCCGAACAGAGCTTCGTTAGGGGACGATGAGTGAGAGAGGCAGCTTAATGAGCCTTAAGTAACCCCCCAAAGTCCTGCAGCTGCAAAACCAGGGCAAACACTAGAGCAAACAAAATGCATAACTTGTAATGTCGCCCCCCTTCAGGAACTACTAGTTAGTATAAGGGGTTAACAGCCTTAATGGGTTAACTGTGTGGGATGAGTCAGGTTACTTCCTCCCCATCATTGTAGGATGACTTGAAGAAAGGATAGCCACTCCCCAGGTGGTCTCGTCATTATGAGGAAATGGGAGCTTATATATAGCGTCCCCAGTGTTCTAGAACCAGGTTCCTTGGGAATGACAGCTAGAGAGGGCCTCACTGTCATATATATATATAGGTTTAAGTGTATAGTTATATGTAGGAGTGGCTCAGTGAGTAAAGTCACTATTTCTTATAACAATGACACTGAGTTTGAAGCAGGGGAACCTGGTTCAATTCCTGGTGTCAGCTTCTTGTGACCTTGGGCAAGTGACTTTATCTCACTGTGCCTCTGGCACCAAATCATAGATCTGGGCAGGGACTGTGTCTGTAACAATCCTCTGTGCTGTGTACTGCATGCTATACTGTCATTGTGAAGCGCTTTGAGACCCGTTGAGAGAAAAGTGCTACATGAAATAAAGTTAATATTAGTATAAAGTTAGAACTAAGGATGTCTTGTCACCTTTATTGTTTACAGTTAGGGAACTATATAGTTAGGCTGTAGTAATGGCCTAAGATTGTTCTTATTCAAGAAGAGGAGTAAGCATATGCTCAGCAGGGAGCTCTCAGTGTAGAAACTTCAGAGCATAATTCGATCGGTCCCCTTAACAACGTTCCGATCCAATAGGCTTGGATGACGTAGGCAGTACACAGAGTAACGGATAATGATCCCTGATGGATTGAGTATATTCCCATCAACAGGTCCTCAGTAAACTCCCAATCTGATAAGTATAGATGAAGAATGCTGTTCACGGTAGAGGGATACTGATCCCCAAGATTAAGGTGTGTCCACCAGATGCAGGACATTACAGAAGATATGCAAGAGATTGCCAATCTAACCATTACTAGAGGAAACAAATAAAGGTACCTCCCCAGGGTATGAGTGAGAGTTACCAAGGGGATGAAGCCTAAGTACCGCCCTATTGTACGATTGAGAGCTACAGTACCATGGGAAGAAGCACTGAGTAGCCATATTATTTGCCACCAGTTACCACTGTCTGAAGGGAAGTATGTTTTGTATGTAGAGCATTATTAACAGCTAGGAATAAAGCTCCTGTTTGTACTATAAGAGTTACTGGTGCCCCTCGTTATTCTATCTGCATATCCATGCCCAGCCTGCACGGATCGAGCACCCTGAAAAGGTATAAGAGACTGAGCAATGCCATGTATATATATCCAATCCGATGTAAAGATCTTTAGAGCCGGACAAGGAGGGTTACAGTAACAATGCATTAAATACCATTGCTTTTATTGGGATTTTTCTCTCTAATAAATAGGGTGACATTGTTTTGTATTTCTTTTTTATTTACTAGAGTCTACCAGCTTTAAAATTGCTTTGGACTGGTCTATGTTAAAGAGACTAATTATTAAAGGCTCTGAGCTGCAAAACTGGGAGAAATTGGAGATAAACTCAGCACCAGATATATCAAAGAATAGTAACCCTCTAAAAAGCAGTGATGTCTATGAATCAACAGAACAAAAACTGTTGCCAAGAGAGCCCCGCCACAGGTGGGGAGACAACAGGAGGATCCCAGTAGCGTGCACTCATTGCTCATTAAGTAAAGCGTGTGGGACAAATCCATTGTACATTTGATATTGACCTTTTCTATATTGCCATTGGCTACCTTCATATACTGTGTGGTCACCTTACCCTCTCGCGCAGATTCTGCTCCGTTCGTTGCACTGGGAATCAGATATAGAGTCAGTGGAGGTCTAGACATTAGGGCACCTTCCCTTCCTCCTTGCGGTTGAATCCCCTCATCCCCTTGTTTGTAAGGGTATGTATTTAGGGCCAGTCTTCTAATTTCCGATTCCCCACCCACCGGACATGGCACATTGGTCCCACTCACATTGTTCTTAAGCCACCATGCTGGTCTAATTGAGCCATAACTTATGGCCTGTGAGTCGTGTTTGATGTTTGTTTTTTAAATGTGGTCCTTATTATTTTATTTGATTATTAATTGATTTTAATATATATTTTCATCATCACATTTCAGCTGTTTGGGATGTACCCAGTCCCATTTACTGTGGACCTGTATTGAGTACTTTATAGGTTGTGCCACGCTCCCACACGGGATCATTGGTCCCACGCACTTTACTTAATGAGCAACGAGTGCACGCCACTGGATTCCTCCTGTTGTCTCCCCACCTTTGGTGGGGCTCTCTTGACATATTATCCTTCCCAAGTGCCCCTGCTTGTTACACTACTTTTAGATTGAGCAGGTATCTCCTCTGTTATTTTATGTGTCTATGAATCAATGTAGAGTAAAGAGTCTTTACACGCACTGCTCTGTTGTTTGAAGCAGACCATTACATCTGATGCAGAATTTAAGACTCACACCACTTTAGATATGGAGGATTTTTGGGGCAAATAAAAGAGGAAAAGAAAGTGCACGATATAATCTCTCCCCCCTTCCCTCCCCCCCCCCCCCCACCCCAAACTCCTCATTCTAACACTGCCCACAATGCAGGCTGGGGCAGACGGGGCAAAATTGGAGGAAAAGTCTTACAGAGGGGCAGGGGGAAAATGTCCCGGTATTGCACCAAAACTGCCATGATAAATAGCTTTGTGCAGCCAGCGGACCTTGAGAAATAGACCCCACATGTTGTAAGGAAACTCATTGGGAAAACATAGGGGGGGGGGTTTAGCACAGTCTGCTGTCTTCAAAACTGGGGCAAAAACACTGCACTGGAGTCATCAGTCAAGAAAATCCCATCCCTTTCATTAGGAATGCTTTCCTTGATGAATCTGGTGAAGTTATTTGCACCAGTCTGGGAGCAAGGAGACTTTGTGTCAAGGCAACAGGCATGCGATGCAGGGTAAAAACAAACAAAACAAAAACACTGTACCATACTGTACATATCAAAAGATTTCCTATTGGAATAAATATGATGTTGTCCTTTGAAACATACAGTACAAGGCTATTTATGCTTCTCCGCAAATGCACTACATTTGATTTGATACGTATGAGGTTATGTATTAAAGCTGCAAATCTGTACTGCACCAGATTGATCAAAATAAAACAATTCCCGGGGGTTTCAATGGGAAACAGTGTTGTAGAAATGTGGTGCTTTTCCCACGTCTGTTTTCGCAGCCAGGGAGCCCACTGGGTCTAAAACCGCAAAGCACGGCAAAATATTTATCAACCAAAGGGAATCACAGTCATCAACAGCAATGTGGCTATGTCCTTGCACACATCTGGGAGGTTTTTTTCTTTGTTTGTTTGTTTTTTCACTTTTGCAGCTGGGAAGCATTAGTAAATAACCAACATAGGGGCTTTGAAACAAGGCAAAGTGGTGACATTCTGGGGCATAAAGTCTGCACCATGTGTATCAAAGGAAAAGTTCATTTGAATTCAATGGGATATATACAGTATAAATATATATATATATTTTTTATTATTATTATTTTTTTAAGCATCTGGAGCATTTGTTGATGAAGAATTGCACAACATTGCCTTGATACATACAGTACATATATAAAAAAATATGTTGTAATCACAAAGCCTATTACGTATCTTTAGGCGGTGCAAGGAATTGTCATTATATACCATCACAACAAAAATAATTCCTGTATTGCACTCTGATTCTGAATTTTAAATGACTAATACAAAATTGTAGACCAATTAAAAATCATTACAGGGATCTAAGATGACACTATGAATCGCCCAAATAGCCTACCAATATTGTGTGTATGTCTTAATGTGAACAATTCTCAATGTTTATATAGTGTCAGCTGTAAAATGAATCTCCTCACGCACGATAGGCACATGATGTGTAATCCTAAAGTGCACAATGCTTGAAACAATGCATTATTTAACACCACATATGATGGTTTATCATCCGATAGGCACAATGTAACCAGTATTTCTTATGGTGTAATACAAAATGCTAGCTCTATCCAGTGTACATACGGCGATCTAGGATATCTTAAAGGTTATTAATTAAACATTACTCTTTGTTTTCACCCTCTCTGTAATGCCTTGTTGTCTCTTGTTCCCTCTTCACCACCTTACACTCTCCTCCATCATGCCCTGCTCCTTTTTGCATTCTCTCTTCCCCTCTCTTTGTACTCCCTGCCTTACTGTGTCTGCTCCTCTCTATGCACACTACACTCCCTCCTCTCCTATTCATCTCATATGTTTCCTCCTCTCCATGCTGTCTCTGTTTCCTCCTACTACTCACCTTGCTGACTCTCCTCCCCTCTCTTTGCACTCCCTCCTGCCCCATGTGCACACTGCTCCCCATTCCCTCCTCCTTGTCACCCATCTGTCTCCTCCTCTCCTTGCTGTCTCTCTTCCCCTCCTTGCTGTCATTGCTTAGCAACCCTGTAACAGCTGAACCTTTGTACGGAAACACACACACACACACACAAACACACACACACACACACACATATATATATATATATATATATATATATATATATATATATATATATATATATATATATATATATACACAAAGTGCTTAAAACAGTTAAAGTATATAGTATTGAGTGTGTTGGCCTGTAAGGTGTCAATGACTTCCCCAAAGGTGAAACATGAGTGGCGAAATGCGCATCGGGCAGCATGTACAGGGGTTTTTAGTCAATGAGCCAAGTCATTACCTCGGACTGGAGGCCTACAGTGACCTTTGGGAATTGACTTTATCTACTACCTTAAGCATGATAAGTGCATTCAACAGTGATCTCCACCTGGTATGACTTTCAGTTGACTTTGTATTGTTTGTAACAAGACGTTTGGCCAGTTGACTAATTTTTACCTTTTTTTTTTTAAACTAGCTCAGATATGATTTTCACAATATAAGTCTGTTCATGAAAAGGTGGCAGTTTAGATGATTTCATAGATAGTGGCACAGAAATAGAGATACAATAGGGAATTCGGGCTTCTCACTAATTGCTGTTTTAGCCACCTCTCGTTATGACCTTTTTTCCCTCAATATCGTCATCTTGCATTGTGTTTATTAATGGTGCGCATATTTGCAACTGATATCTATAATTGATGGTACATTTGCATTAATGCATTGAATAGATTTGCATTGCACTAGAAGTGATAATAGCAGTTATTAATTCCCACTGCAATATCAAATGTTAAAATGCTAAGACATAGCTAACTTTTAGAGCATCACATATTCAACATATACTATAGAACATTAGCGGTTGCATGAATAAATTAGGCGCTGTGGATGGTGTTAGACAATTGAGAGTTGGAATTCACTGACACCGTACAGCCCAACAGACTCAGGGCTATACACTAACTGTTTAACCACGTTCGAGAAACGTATTATGTATTACACCAGGGGTGCGCAATCTTTCCCCGCTGCGCCCCCCTGCCTGCTTCCCTCCCTGCTCATGCCCCCCTCCCTTATCTTGTCTCCAGATCTCCTGCGTCAAATGACGTCGCGGGGTCACGTCATTTGGCGCTACATTGCCAAGGCGACGCGTTGCCGAAGACAAGGTAAGGATAATTGCAGAGGCCTCACGCAATCCCCTGACATTTAATTTAAATGCCTTGGGGAAGAGTGTAGGGCCTCTGCAACCGCTGCGCCCCCCTTGAAAAATATTGCGCCCCCCCAGTTTGCGCATCCCTGTATTACAGTATAAGAAATACTGATTACTTTGTGCCTATCAAATGATAAGCCGTCTTATGTGGTGTTAAATAGTGCTTTCTTTAAAGCACTGTTCCCTTTATAGTTACACGTCATGTGACTATCGTGTGTGAAGATAGGAATTTTACAGTTGTCCCTAAATAAACATTGATAATTGGGCACATTAAGACACACACAAAAAATTGGTAGCATATTTGGCTGGTTGATAGTTTCAGATTGGATCCCTGTCAAGATTGTTTCATTAGTCTGTGATTTTGTATTAGTAATTTAATAAATTCATAATCAAAGACTGCAATACAGGAATTATTTTTCTTTTTGCTGTGATGCTTTAGTCTGATGCAGCTGTTTGGGATGTTTTATGCCAAAAATCCCCATTAAATACATTGACATTTCCCCCCAGTTTTTCAGCAGAGAGCCTTTGACAACTTGACCATGCTTTGTTCTGTGAGATTTGTAGCCGGCCAAGCAGCCACAGCTTAAAAAAAGAGGTACACGGGAACTCTGTATAACAAAATACATGCGGGTGCTGGGTTCAGGGGCAGGTCTCCCGAATATCCAGATAAAGAGAAAGGGAGCACTCCAAAATCTTTTACCAGTGGTATAAAAAGTATTTACACACCAACGTTAAATAAATGTTGTACCACTGGTAAATGATTTTGGAGTGCTACTTTATCTCTTCATCTGGTAGCCACAGGACAGACATTTATAGAAACCATCAGATATCTATCAAACATTGTCCTCTTCCTTACTTTCTTCAGTGGCATGTCACGGAAAACCAGAACTCTTTCACGGGAACAAGGCACCAGACAGGACAAAGCAGTTAAATAAAACAGTTTTATTCTGACCCGGAGCCAGCAGACACTGCATAATATCACCAACAGAGCTAACAATCACCAAAACAGGTGCCACTTCCAAGGCTTACCCTGGGTTTGCTTCCACTCTCCGCTAGGGTAGGAACCGTCAAGACATCTCCGGTGCAATTCGCGGTTTAGCATTTTCAAATTCCTCGCTCAAAAGTCCTGTTCTCTGCTTCTCCGGCAACTCACAGTTCCACAGCACAAAAGCACTTTTAAATCTTCCGCTCCGATAGGCTCCCAGACTCGTTTTCATGTGTCTCCGGTACAGCCACGCAGCACACTGCTTAGTCCACCTCCATGACAGGATCAGAGTGCAATCTGGAACTCTGACCAAGTTCCCCTTTCTAGAGATTCCTTGCTGTCATAAAAAAATCAGGGTAAACGGGGCCGCAACCAATCACAGCACAGATGTTGCACGGCAACCAATCAGGTTGTGAGGGCTCGTCTACATTGCCCAATCATGGGCGGAGGCAAGTTAAAGGGCAGGTGGGGAAATATGAATGGGCCAATGGGAGCAGCGCCTACCAGTGGGAGCTCGGCAATGGCTTCCTCGGCCGGCAGGATGTCTCCGCTGGCAGTGATGGATTTAAAACGTTGCCGCCCATAGATGCTTACATTTTTGCCACTTGGGCTACCTCCTCCTACAGTGCCACCCTCCTCCTTCTGCAGCATCGAGGCATCAAATGATGTCGCAATGTCACGTGCTGACCTGTTTCCATGACAATGCGACACTATGTAATATCACGTTGTCATGGCAACTTATCGCCATGTGACGTCGCAGCGTTATTTAATGCCACGATGCCACAGAAGGAGGAGGGTGGCGTGAAGGAGAAGATAAGAGACCTTAGCAGAGGCCCCACGTCCAACCCCAGCAATTAGTGGGGAAGAGAGTGAGGCCTCTGTATATGGGAAAGATTGAGAAAAAAAATGAACATTTGTCACCTCAAAATTTTGATGCCATAAGCCCGGGCTGGGCTCGGTGCCGGGACGTCTGGCGGAATGGCTAAATGATCTGCTTTTTGGGCGGTTGGCCCCATGGCCCGATCTCTGCCCCCAATCATTCTCCTTTTGTCCACTTCAGTCTGATCACTAGTCGGTTCTCCAGACAACCACACATGTCCAGAGACCTTGGCTATGCTTTATATTGTGCATAATTACAAAAAAAATTGCTTAGATACATTTATAACACACAGGAATAAAAGGATTACAGTTGCAGGGTATGCAAAAGGTAATGGGTTAGTTCTGGTGGAGCACCAGAAAAGAATGGGCAAGGGCCAGGGCTTAACAGTTATTATGCTGGTCCATGGGCCCTTTTCATCACACCTCCCCTTCTAAGCTTATTGGTTGCCGATGATCACTGGTCACAAATAATGCTAGCGGGGTTTCTGGGGATGCAGGCCCACTGGGTACACGCTGTACATCCTATCGACAACTGTACCTCGCTGGGCCTCGCCTACGGACATCTGGATCACTGGCGGGGTGGCAGAGGCTGGAGTGGTTATAACTAAATGGGAGATGGGATGCTGGGTTGGGAAGCATGGTCTGATGGTCGTGGGAGCTATGGTTCAGTCACGCCTCAGGTGCCAGTATGATTGCATTCAAAGCACCGCATCTTGTGGAGGAACTCGTCTGTCTGGGATCGGGAGCTATTGGGCATTGTGATGTGTCTCCAAGCAGGAGCACAGGCTCGTGGTGCGGTGGCAGCTGTGAGTGGAGCCACCAACATGCCGGTGGCTGGACTAGTCAGTACGGCCGGCGGAGCGGGAGTTGGGCCACTATGAATTAATCAGCCATCTTGGCGGTCAGTCAGAAGGTGGTAGGTTTTCGGTCTGTGACCCATTTATGGACTTCAGGGAGGCATTTTAGCAAGAACAGCTCTTTTATGATCAAGTCCAATAAGCCCTGAAAAGAGTTCACTTCATCCCCGGCTACCCATCGCTTAGTCCGGTAGGCCAGCTGGGCAGCAAAATCTGCATGGGTGTCCTGGGGTTCCTTGTCCAGTGCATGAAACTGAGCCCAGAAGGTCTCTGGGGTGATCTCACACTGGGACAGCAGGAGCGCCTTCACAGTCATGTAATCTCCAGTGTCCTCCGAGTCCAGCTCGCGGTGAGCATCTTCTGCCTTGCTGCTGAGCTGGAGAGCTAGGTACTTCACGCATTCTAGCAAAAATAAATTTGGACTTGTTTGGCGCAAAGGTCTGAAGCAACAGACAAAAGGGATATAGAAACCAGATAGTATCAGCACACTGATACTGTGTACATCAGGCCTGCACAACATACGGCCCGCGGGCAGCATGCGGCCCGTCTGGCCTCTCTGTGCGGCCCGCGATGACTCTGGCCGAGCGCCAGTTAATGAAATAAATTTAAAAATTTTTTTTTTTAAATGGCGGCGATTCATCCCTCCTCCCTCCCAGCCCCCTCCCTCTCCCTCCCAGCCCCCGGGTTTTGCGGTGCGCGGGGGCAGCAGCAGCATGAGGAGGATGCGGCAGCCGTGTGTTTTTTTCTTCAATAGCAGGCTGCCGGGGAGGTCAGAGCATGCCGGGGGCGGGGCTTAGTACCGGGGAGAGAGGATGTGCTGAGCTGATCAAAGAGAGGTGTGTGTGTGTGTATGTGTGTGTGTGTGTAACGGGCTGGTGGGGGGGGGTGGCTGTGAAAAACGGGCTGGTGGGGGGGTGGGTGTGAAAAACAGCTGGTGGGGTGGGGGGTGGGTGTGAAAAACAGGCTGGTGGGGGGTGTGTGAAAAACGGGCTGGTGGGGGGGTGGGCTGCTGACATGTGAGGGGGGGGCTGCTGACATGTGAGGGGGGGGGGCTGAGCTGCTGACATGTGAGGGGCAGGGGGGGAGAGTGTGATGTGAGGTGCAGGGGGGGGAGAGAGTGATGTGAGGTGCAGGGGGGGAGAGAGTGATGTGAGGTGCAGGGGGGGAGAGAGTGATGTGAGGTGCAGGGGGGGGAGATACTGATGTGAGTTGCAGGGGGGGAGAGAGTGATGTGAGTTGCAGGGGGAGGGTGAGAGTGATGTGAGTTGCAGGGGGAGGGTGTGATGTGAGTTGCAGGGGGGGAGAGAGTGTCATATTGAGGAGAGGGGGAAAGAGTGTCATATTGAGGGGAGGGGGAGAGTGTCATATTGAGGGGAGGGGGAGAGTCATATTGAGGGGAGGGGGAGAGTGTGTCATATTGAGGGGAGGGGGAGAGTGTCATATTGAGGGGAGGGGGAGAGAGTGTCATTAAGGGGAGGGGGAGAGAGTGTCATATTGAGGGAAGAGAGACATGGGGGTATGCTGACTTGTGGGGGGGGTGCTGACATGGAATGGGCTGGGGGGATATGGAGGGGGGTATTGTATGTTTGATGTGGAGGGGGGTATTGTGTGTTTGATGTGGAGAGGGGTATTGTGTGTTTGATGTGGAGGGGGGTATTGTGTGGGTGAGGGGGAGAGATGGGGGTATGAGAGATAGATGGGGAGTATCGTAAAGATTGATAGTGAGGGGTTCTGGGGGAGATATGAGGATGATGATGATGATTTATTTATTTATTTATAAAATATTTTACCAGGAAGTAATACATTGAGAGTTACCGCTCGTTTTCAAGTATGTCCTGGGCACAGAGTAAAACAAATAATACATGGTTACAAATACAGTTACATAAATGAACAGGGTATACATTATATATAAGACATTGCGTGCACAGTTAAAGAAAATATATATTATGGGCGTATGAAACAGTTACAGACCAGATTAAAATATGAGACAGCCTTAGATTTGAAAGAACTTAAACTGGTGGTGGATGTGAGAGTCTTTGGTAGGTTGTTCCAGTTTTGGGGTGCACGGTAGGAGAAGGAGGAACGTCCGGATACTTTGTTGAGCCTTGGGACCATGAACAGTCTTTTGGAGTCTGATCTCAGGTGATAAGTGCTGCATGTGGTAGGGGTGAGGAGCTTGTTCAGGTAGCTGGGTAGCTTGCCCAAGAAGAATTTAAAAGCAAGACAGGAAAGGTGAACTTTGCGCCTAGACTCGAGTGATGACCAATCTAGTTCTTTGAGCATTTCGCAGTGGTGTGTGTTGTAGTTGCATTGGAGAACAAAACGACAAATTGAATTGTAGAGGGTGTCAAGTTTGCTAAGGTGGGTTTGAGGTGCCGAGCCGTATACTATGTCTCCATAGTCAATAATTGGCATTAGCATCTGCTGTGCGATACGCTTTCTGACCAGGAGACTTAGGGAGGATTTGTTCCTGTAAAGTGCCCCTAGTTTGGCATAGGTCTTGGTTGTCAGGATATCAATGTGCATCCCGAATGTTAAGTGGGAGTCAAACCATAAGCCCAGGTATTTAAAACTAGTGACAGGGGTTAGGGTGGTGTTAGCGTTGGTTCTAATCAGGAGCTCAGTCACTGGAAGCTTTGAAAATTTAGTCTTGGTCCCGAATACCATTGTTACAGTCTTGTCAGTGTTTAAAAACAGTTTGTTTTGGGAAATCCAGTTTTCGAGCCTCAAAAAGTCAGACTGAAGTATGTGTTGAAGGTTAGAGAGGCTATGGCTGTGTGCATATAGGATTGTGTCGTCTGCATACATGTGTATTGAGGCTTCCTTACAAGCTGTGGGAAGATCATTAATGAACACTGAGAAGAGTAGGGGCCCCAGAACAGAGCCTTGCGGGACACCACAGGTGATATCCAGGGGGTTGGAGTTAGAGCCTGAGATGGACACATGTTGGGATCTTCCTGATAGGTAGGACTGAAACCAGTTTAAAGCAAGCTTCCCTATTCCAGAGCTCTGGAGTTTGTTGAGCAGGATAGCATGATCAACTGTGTCAAAAGCCTTTGCAAAATCTAGGAATACTGCACCACTATGCTGAGAGGTGCTGGAGGAGAGATGATGATGATGATGATGATGATTTAACCCGTGCAGCCCAAAATTTTTTTCCTTGGAGCAGTTTGGCCCTTCTCACTTTACGAGTTGGGCAGGCCTGGTGTACATGTATGCACAGATTAAATAATAAAGAATGAGTCAGAATAAATATAAAATGCTCTTAGTAAAATGGGATGTGTGGACTTGTTTTTCTTCAAGCTTCAAATACTGGAACACTGCATCTTATTTAAGAAGAAGAAAACAGAAACAACATAGCATAATACTGTTGTTTAATAAGCAATAAAAAGTAAAATCTGCGATTTCAAACTCAAAAATTTCTTCTTGTTGAATGCGCAGTTGAATACTAGCTTTCTAGCTTTGGCTTATGAGGGACTCCTTAGTCCAGGCACTGCTCCTGCAGTTCTTACAGTTTGTTCCGTCCGGGGCTGGCAGGATCCTCTCTCAGGGTCTGTCTGATCCCCTCAGTGTAGGTTCCTGACTTGTCCGCGATTCAGCTGTTGCAGTGGTTGCAGTCCAGGCTCTCACCCTGGGCTGTGCTGTGCTATGAATTTGGGCAGGTTTCTCCTCCACGACGATATCAAGGAGGAGAAACCTGCCCAAGCACTTACTATACTGCCTTCTCCACTTCACGCATTCTTCCTCTGGCAGTTGGTGCAGGAAACACTAGTGATCGAAGGACTGCAGGAACCCATCAATGTTGTCCATCTCTTCATCGAAGCGGGCAAAGCTGCTGTAGGTAAGCAGGGGATGATGACTTGCCTGGGAGCTGTGGCTGGTTGTAGGGGACAGAGACATGAGTGGTCACCTGGGTGTCAGGTAGTATAGTGCCACCAGTCAGAGGTCTGGCATAGCCACGTCCCCGAGAGCGGCCAATGCACCGATGATTTGGTCGGCGGGATCAGGTGTTGGTCCCTCCATGCCGACACCATCTTCATCCTCGGATCTGGTGGAGGACATCTCTAGCTGGTCCTATCACCCTGAACCATTAGTGCTTCTAGCGGCAGGATTCCCTGCCAGATGAAGACCGCAACCATGTCCTTTTTGCTCCATGACTCCATCTCCAATCCCGGCTCCTCACAGCAGATTCGGACTTGGTTCTTGGTCAAGGCCATAGTAGATTGCCATGGTCTCGCTTGGATAAGTCATCCACTAACTGGCTACTTGGTGGGATGAGAGGAGTCCTGCCCAAGACTGGAGAGCCTGGAATGCTTTGTGCTGTGGTCTTGAGGGTCACGGCAGACCAGAATTCTTTCACAGGATCAAAGCACCAGACATGACAAAGCAGCTTAAAAACAGTTTTATTCTGACCAGAGCCAGCAGACACAGCACATTATCACCAACATCTTACACTCATCCTGTATCCCCAAAATAGGGTGATATGGGGGGAGGGGAATCCTTGCTGACTTGGTGCCAGGCACTACTTCAAAGGCTTACCCTGGGTTTGCTTCCACACTCCACCGGCGCTACCGGGTACATTATAATTGGGTAGCTCTGTGTTCTGGTGGCCAGATGTGCCCCAGGAAAGGATGAGCAGGGCCCAGGGGCCAGGGGCCAGGCTTAACTTTTATTATGCTGGTGCCTGGGCCCCTTTCTTTCACAACATATACCAGTTCAATTGACGGATCTTGGGTAGCAATTTATGTTATTCTCAGCAGAATTAGAGAAGCTATAGCACTACTCTTTAAACAATAGTGACATATCAGCAACCTAGATATGGTCCACTGACTCTCACATGATTACTATATAACTAGAAGAGTATGTATGGAAATGTGGTAAATGGTTAAATCATACAGTACATTTCTACATTGAAACCAATTTAATCCGAATTAGTTATCATTGTATTTCAAGTGTCTGAAAATAAACAAATAATAAAAATAAAATACTTTAAGCTATAATAAATAAAGGCTAAGCTAAAATATGCGAATAGATGAAGGTGGCCATTTATATTTCTTGCCTTCGTCTTGTGCAAATTTCAGACATTAATGGAAACAAACACATTTTATTAATGATATGCAGTATTTTATTAAAATGCATTTTCTAAAGTAATGTGTCTACATGGAAAAATAGTAAAGATACCTCAAATACATATAATTAAATGCCTGTTGACCTTAAATGTGCACGATGTATTCTAACTAAGACTTGTATTGTATAAATGCACATCTTAAGGTGTTAAGGTTATAATAACATCCCTTTCTGCTGTAGCTAATGTGTACCAGCTGTGTTTAATGGCTTTTAATAGGATTTATTTATTGTTTGAATCCATTATTGGAATACATAAATGTTATATCTTCAATGAAAATGAATATGCATAAATAAGTAGCATGTGGCTTATTGTTTTTGTACATTATTATTTTTTTGGTAACTAATTTTAATTTTTTGAAAAACATAAGGGAAGGGATACAGAAATAAGAATGGGAGGGGAGTGGTTAACACCAAATTAGCACCGGTATCATAGAAGAAACAAAAATCCTATACTACAAATATACAACGATGCCGAACAATCTCAACTCCAAATAACATATAGAATTACTAACTCTGAAAAGAAAAACATACAGCCCTCAATCCACAATGACTAAACAGATAATCTAATCCCCCTAGATTCCAGGGCTCCCAGATCTTTTGGAATTTTCTTGAGTTATGTCTAACATACGCTGTTAGTCTTTCCATAGATTGCACCTCATTCATTTTCTAAATAATCGCTCTCCTGGAGGGGGGAAAAGGCTTTTTCCAGATCCCGGCGATCGCACGTCTAGCCGCGGTGAGAATATGCAACAATAATTTAGCTTTATTTTCGTATAAATTATCTAGTGGTTTACCTAGAACCATAATGATCGGGTCTAGGGGGATCCTTATTCCAAAAGTCTCTCGCACTAAAATCTGGACTAGTCCCCATAACCTCTGTATTTTGGGGCAGAGACACCAGATTTGGGCCATATATCCAACACCTCCACAACCCCTCTGTAAGAGATGTGTGCAGAGGTATGCAATGGAGACCGTTTTTAAGGTGAAATTAAAATAAGACTTTATTGCGCCTGTCCCTTTTAACACAGCAAAACATATGAAAACAACAAATGCCTAGACCTGTTTAAGGGCTAACTTACTTCCCCAGTCCCTTTCTCCAGGGCTGGAGGGATAATCCCATTGCCACCTTATTCCCCAAAGTCTCAAGAGATACCTTAAAGCAGGTAGCCCTTCATGTCAGTCTCTGGTAGGTTCCTGGGTTCCCTGTGTCCAGGAATATAGGTCTTTGGGTGTCTTGATTTCAGCAGAGCCTTTCTGCTCAAGACCTCTTTCCTCTTGTCAGAACATTTGTGTACTGAGGAAATCTCCCTTCCTGTCTCTGAGGCAGGCTTTTTTGACACCTGTAATCAACCAGGTGGTGTTGGTTAATTGTCTACCAGCAGTTAACCACCACACTGCTGGATTAGAGGCACATTTCTGAACAGGGATAAGTCCCCTGTTACACCCTCCAACAGAGATTTGTGGTCTCTGGGTAAATCTGCCTTAACCTGAATATCACCTGAAAATAACTTTATAAATATTTTCTTTGGATATTGTGCATAGTGATGTGTTCATTGCATTAGTCCAGATAGTTTTCCAGTCTTCCCAAGAGATCTCCACTTGAAAATCCTGGGCCCATTGAACCATATACCAATGTGTGCAGGGAGTTTTAAATTCACGAGATCTAAGAAATTGGTAAATAGTTGAGATAAGTCCCCATTGATAATTTCTATTCCTGCATAGTTCTTCAAATACAGTGCACTCTGAAAAAGCTCCACCTGGGGACAACTGCCTAAGATAGTGAGAAACTTGCAAACATCTGAACATCTCAGTACCCGTCAAAGAGTATCTCTGACAAGTCATTAAAGTTTAATAATTTACCTCTCAGAAGCATATCTCCTACATCTCTAATATCATTACCCTTCCATAAATCAAAAGTACCTGTGGAGCAGCCCGGACCAAAGTCCGTGTTGTCAAAAATAGGGGTACATCTCGAAGGAACTCAGGCCAATTGATAATTGGTTTTGCCCTTATAGCAAATCTTAATAGAAAATGTTATTACTGCCGAGTCAAAAAGGTCTGGTTTAAGACCCTTTGTTGGCTTGTTATTCCATAAAAGAGCCAGGAGTGCCCCTGAGTTAAGAAATCTATTTTCTATATCTACCCATCGGTATTGACCTTCCTGGGAATGCCAGAAGACCATCTGTTTCAAATGGGCGGCTAAATAATATTTCCTGATATCAGTAACCGCTAGACCCTCTTTCTCTCTGAGTGCAAGCATAACTGATCTCGGCACTCTTGCTCTTTTGTTACCCCAAATGAATTGCATAATTTTATTCTGAAAGTCCCTTAAATATTTTATCGGAATAGAGACTGGGAGTGTCTGGAAACAATAAAGCAGTTTCGGGAGACTATTCTTCTTAACTGATATAATGTGACCTATCCAGGAAATTTGGTGGCCGTTCCAGAGTAGGAGATCCCGTTTTAATTTGGTGAAAAGTTCTAGGTTGTTATTTTTATATAGAGATTGATAGTCTTTTGTGAGGAAAAATCCCTAGGTATTTCAATCTCACCTTATTCCAATGATAATTTCAATTTAATTTGATTATTTTAACCTCGGAGTCTGGTCAAGTTAAATTTGGAGCCTCTAATTTAGCTGAATTAATTTTATAACCTGAGAACAAACTGAACCTAGAGAGCTCATCTTATAAATTGGGGAGTGAAGTCAAAGGGTTGGAAATTGTCAGGATTATATCATCGGTAACTAGAGATCATTTTAAACTCTCCTGGCCAATCCCGATACCCTGAATATTAGGGTTTATCCTAATTTTAATTGCAAGCGGTTCAATTGTTAACGCGAAGAGCAGGGGGGATAATGAACAACCTTGCCTGGTCCCATTACTAATCTTGATTTGGTTTAGTTTCCACCCTGGCATTTTTTAGAGAGGCTGTAGTTACGTCATATAGGGCTTGGACCCTTTTTAAAAATGGGCCCGAAAAAACAAACCCCAGCATAGTTCTAGCTAGAAAATCCCAATTCATTATGTCGAACGCTTTATCGGCGTCTAAACTCAACAGCATCGCTTTGGGTTTAAAAAAATGAATATGATCAATTATGTTGATAATCTTGCGTGTAATATCTGAGACCTGACGCTTGCTTATGAAACATACTTGATCATTAGGGTGACCACCCGTCCCCCTTTTGCCGGGACAGTCCCGGTTTTTCGAGAGCTGTCCCGGTTTCCTCTGTGTACTGGAAATGTCCCGGTTTTTCCTCCATGTGTTCCCTTTTTTTTTCGCGGTGCGCGAGTAATTAGCTGCGGTGCGCTGTTTGCTGTGCGCGAGTCTGCGGCGGCGCGGAGGAGGAGACTGCAGCAGCCCGGCTGGTAAGTATTTTTTTTTCTAATGCTCCCCCCCCCCGCCCCGGCAGTGTCCTACCTTGTTGGCCAATCCCCTGCGTCCCGGCATTAAGCCCCGCCCCCCGGCATCATCCTTCACCAAGGCCCGGCATGTGGGAATGGATGGAAGGGCGCCGTGGGGGGGGGGGCGGGTGCAGGGCCAGCGTGCCTGGGGGGGTCAGGATAAGCATGCCTGGGGGCGGGGCTTCCGCTTCCTGCGGCAGAGCACACGTGGTGTGTCTCTGTCCCGCTCCTGGCTCCTCTGCGCGGTGTCTCCTGCCCGCCCGGGGTGATATGAGGTGGGTTTTTAGTGCCTTTGCCTCCTGTCCTGGCGCTCTCTTCCCCCCCGGTCCCTTTGGTTCAGGAGATGGGCGCGGGGCGGGCAGTGGTGGCTGCGCGGTGACCCCCCATTCTGCCCCGGGAACCCGTGGCTGCCCGGCGGGGGAAGGGGGGCGGCAGTTTGTACCTTTGCGTCCCGGCGCTCCTATCCACCCCCCCCCCCCTCTTGGTGCGGGCAGATGGGCGCGGGGGTGGGTGCAGGGGGAGGCGGGGATGCCTGCTCGTGGCTGCCTCTGTCTGTACTCCACTGTGTGTGTGTGTGTGTCAGTGTGTGTACCAGTGTGTGTGTGTACCAGTGTGTATGTATGTGTGTCTATGTGTCTGTGTACCAGTGTGTGTCTGTGTACCAGTGTGAGTACCAGTGTTTGTGTGTGTATGTACCAGTGTGTATGTGTGTATGTGTGTGTGTGTGTGTGTGTGTACCAGTGTGTGTACCAGTGTGTGTGTGTGTGTACCAGTGTGTGTGTGTGTGTGTGTGTGTGTGTGTGTGTGTGTGTGTGTGTGTGTGTACCAGTGTGTGTGTGTGTGTACCAGTGTGTGTGTGTGTGTGTACCAGTGTGTGTGTGTGTGTGTGTGTGTGTGTGTGTGTGTGTGTGTGTGTGTGTGTGTGTGTGTGTGTGTGTGTGTGTGTGTGTGTGTGTACCAGTGTGTGTGTACCAGTTTGTGTGTGTGTGTGTGTGTGTGTGTGTGTGTGTGTGTGTGTGTGTGTGTGTGTGTACCAGTGTGTGTGTGTACCAGTGTGAGTGTGTGTGTACCAGTGTGTGTACCAGTGTGTGTACCAGTGTGTGTACCAGTGTGTGTGTGTGTGTGTACCTGAGTGTGTGTGTGTGTGTGTGTACCAGTGTGTGTGTACCGCGTGTGTGCGTAACCAGTGTGTGTGTGTGTACCAGTGTGTGTGTGTACCAGTGTGTGTGTGTGTGTACCAGTGTGTGTGTGTGTGTGTGTGTGTGTGTACCAGTGTGTGTGTGTGTGTGTACCAGTGTGTGTGTGTACCAGTGTGTGTGTGTGTGTGTGTGTGTGTGTGTGTGTGTGTGTGTGTGTGTGTGTGTGTGTGTGTGTGTGTGTGTGTGTGTGTGTGTGTGTGTGTGTGTGTGTGTGTGTGTGTACCAGTGTGTGTACCAGTTTGTGTACCAGTGTGTGTGTGTACCAGTGTCTGTGTGTGTGTGTACCAGTGTGTGTGTGTGTACCAGTGTGTGTGTGTGTACCAGTGTGTGTGTGTACCAGTGTGTGTGTGTGTGTGTGTACCAGTGTGTGTGTGTGTGTGTGTGTACCAGTGTGTGTGTGTGTGTGTGTGTGTGTGTGTGTGTGTGTGTGTGTGTGTGTGTGTGTGTGTGTGTGTGTGTGTGTGTGTGTGTGTACCAGTGTGTGTGTACCAGTGTGTGTGTGTCAGTGTGTGTACCAGTGTGTGTGTGTACCAGTGTGTATGTATGTGTGTCTATGTGTCTGTGTACCAGTGTGTGTCTGTGTACCAGTGTGAGTACCAGTGTTTGTGTGTGTGTGTACCAGTGTGTATGTGTGTATGTGTGTGTGTGTGTGTGTGTGTGTGTGTGTGTACCAGTGTGTGTACCAGTGTGTGTGTGTGTGTACCAGTGTGTGTGTGTGTACCAGTGTGTGTGTGTGTGTGTGTGTGTGTGTGTGTGTGTACCAGTGTGTGTGTGTGTGTGTACCAGTGTGTGTGTGTGTACCAGTGTGTGTGTGTGTGTACCAGTGTGTGTGTGTGTGTGTGTGTGTGTGTGTGTGTGTGTGTGTGTGAGTGTGTACCAGTGTGTGTGTACCAGTGTGTGTGTGTGTGTGTGTGTGTGTGTGTGTGTGTGTGTGTGTGTGTGTGTGTGTGTGTGTGTGTGTGTGTGTGTACCAGTGTGAGTGTGTGTGTACCAGTGTGTGTACCAGTGTGTGTACCAGTGTGTGTGTGTGTACCAGTGTGTGTGTGTGTGTACCTGAGTGTGTGTGTGCGTGTACCAGTGTGTGCGTACCGCGTGTGTGCGTACCAGTGTGTGTGTGTGTGTACCAGTGTGTGTGTGTACCAGTGTGTGTATGTGTGTGTGTGTACCAGTGTGTGTGTGTGTGTGTGTACCAGTGTGTGTGTGTGTGTGTGTGTGTGTACCAGTGTGTGTGTGTGTACCAGTGTGTGTGTGTACCAGTGTGTGTGTGTGCGTGTGTGTACCAGTGTGTGTGTGTACCAGTGTGTGTACCAGTTTGTGTACCAGTGTGTGTGTGTACCAGTGTCTGTGTGTGTGTGTGTGTACCAGTGTGTGTGTGTGTACCAGTGTGTGTGTGTGTACCAGTGTGTGTGTGTACCAGTGTGTGTGTGTGTGTGTACCAGTGTGTGTGTGTGTGTGTGTGTGTGTGTGTACCAGTGTGTGTGTGTGTGTGTGTGTGTGTGTGTGTGTGTGTGTGTGTGTGTGTGTGTGTGTGTGTGTGTGTGTGTGTGTGTGTGTGTGTGTGTGTACCAGTGTGTGTGTACCAGTGTGTGTGTGTACCAGTGTGTGTACCAGTGTGTGTGTGTGTGTACCAGTGTGTGTGTGTGTACCAGTGTGTGTGTGTGTGTACCAGTGTGTGTGTGTGTACCAGTGTGTGTGTGTGTGTAGCAGTGTGTGTGTGTGTGTGTGTGTGTGTGTGCACCAGTGTGTGTGTGTGTGTGTGAGTACCAGTGTGTGTGCGTACCAGTGTGTGCGTACCGCGTGTGTGCGTACCAGTGTGTGCGTACCAGTGTGTGTGTGTGTGTACCAGTGTGTGTGTACCAGTGTGTGTGTACCTGAGTGTGTGTACCAGTGTGTGTGTGTGTGTGTACCAGTGTGTGTGTGTGTGTGTGTGTGTGTACCAGTGTGTGTGTGTGTGTGTACCAGTGTGTGTGTACCAGTGTGTGTGTGTGAGTACCAGTGTGTGTGTGTGTGTGTGTGTGTGTACCAGTGTGTGTGTGTGTGTGTGTGTGTACCAGTGTGTGTGTGTACCAGTGTGTGTGTGTACCAGTGTGTGTGTGTACCAGTGTGTGTGTGTGTGTGTGTGTGTGTGTGTGTGTGTGTGTGTGTGTGTGTGTGTGTGTGTGTGTGTGTGTGTGTGTGTGTGTGTGTGTGTACCAGTGTGTGTGTGTGTGTGTGTGTGTGTACCAGTGTGTGTGTGTGTGTGTACCAGTGTGTGTGTGTACCAGTGTGTGTGTGTGTGTGTGTGTGTGTGTGTGTGTGTGTGTACCAGTGTGTGTGTGTACCAGTGTGTGTACCAGTTTGTGTACCAGTGTGTGTGTGTACCAGTGTCTGTGTGTGTGTGTACCAGTGTGTGTGTGTGTACCAGTGTGTGTGTGTGTACCAGTGTGTGTGTGTACCAGTGTGTGTGTGTGTGTGTGTGTGTGTGTGTACCAGTGTGTGTGTGTGTGTGTACCAGTGTGTGTGTGTGTGTGTGTACCAGTGTGTGTGTGTGTGTGTGTGTGTGTGTGTGTGTGTGTGTGTGTGTGTGTGTACCAGTGTGTGTGTGTGTGTGTGTACCAGTGTGTGTGTGTGTGTGTGTGTGTGTGTGTGTGTACCAGTGTGTGTGTGTGTACCAGTGTGTGTGTGTACCAGTGTGTGTGTGTGTGTGTGTGTGTGTACCAGTGTGTGTGTGTACCAGTGTGTGTACCAGTTTGTGTACCAGTGTGTGTGTGTACCAGTGTCTGTGTGTGTGTACCAGTGTGTGTGTG